>NC_092037.1:96881309-97181309 GCF_003086295.3 Arachis hypogaea | reverse complement strand
CCATTGACTATAAAAGGAATTAATTAAGGAAGTATTATATTTCACTCACTTTTCTTTTGATGGTTAAATGCTGGCCACAAAATACAAAAGTTGCTGGCCCCTAGATATAGGCAGTATGAAAATATTTATGCTATTAATAAGAAAAGAAGAGTGCTAAGGGGCCAGCAGAATTTGTGATGTGTAGCCATCAATTAGCCATCATCAATAACATTAATGGTGTGAGATGACATCTAATAGTATAGAATTACTCATTTTTCTTTTGATTGTTAAGTGCCGGCCAGATTTCAATAAAAGTGTTGCCCCCTAAATTTTCTCATAAAGAAATTCAATTTTGTCAATTATGTGAATTTATTCTAATCATTGCCAACTATGAAAAGTTTAAGCAAACTTATATTATTTGCTAACTATAGTATTTTGTAGAAATTTAACCAAAGAATTTCAGATATTTCTAATATAAATATTGGAAAAGCTTGATCTATTTAATTTGTGGTTGGTTAATCACTAACCATAGCTTTATAAAACTTCATGCCTCTAATTCCCACCTTGTACTACTTGAAAGTTTGTATGCAAAGAGATGCAGTTCCATTCTTGTAAAACTCTTTAGTTTGTGTATCTCGACGGCTATCCGTACTTGTAATTGAACCACTTTTTGTCACCTTTTTTCTGAAGCTAAGGTAAACAAACTATATATATATATATATATATATATATATATATATATATATATATATATATATATGCTCTTTTTTTCTTTTTCTTTTTTTTATGATTCAAATTAAGAGACATCATCAATAATTTTACATAAATGAGAAGTTTATGCTCTGAATTTTCAATTTTTGTATTATTCCATTTAGACTCTACTAAATTTCAATCCACATAATTTTACTGAAGAGATTGAATAAACTTAAAACAAAATTGTCAGATAATTTTTGGTAAATGATTTTAATTTATTTAAGTGCTTATAGCATTTAATATAAAGGGAAGTGAATATTCAATTAAACATTCCTATTGCAATTTTAACATTTTCAGTTGTGTATGGTAATCTTTGATACATCCTCAAATCAAATCATTGAAATCAGAAACAGTTAAAATTATTTGTTTTCAAGAACTCTGACCAAAACAAAAATTTTGGCAGATAGTTCAGGATGCAATTCATCATGACTAGCAATTCATCTTTGATTTGTGATTTCTACTTGTTGGGTTGAGATTCTGTTGCTTGTTTCATTTACTGGCTTTGCTAACTGATTAGACCACAATTAATATAACTAACATTTATGTCATGTATTTTGCTTGCTTTCTAAGGTATATGTTTCCCTTTCACCTCAGCTACCGCTGACTATGTTTCAAAGAATTTTGTGCTCCTTATTGAAATAAAAGCATGTTGTGGTTGGAGTTCATTCAATTGTAGTAGGCAAACTTGTTTTAATAGACAAGCATGTTTATTAGAGAAAAAGAAGCCGACGCTATGCTAACCTAATTAAAAAAAAAAAAAAACAACCACACGGTATGGTAACTTAAAACTTTGGAACTGGAATATAGAGGGAAAGAACATAGAAATTGTAATACACAGAGGGATATAGAGACATGACGTGTATTGATTGAATGAGTGGAGTCCATGAACAAGTTACTCACATGATATTGTTTCAGAGTGCCATGCGAATGGTGAACAGTGAACACAGTACACTTCCACCTTCAATTTCCATCAATTAAGCCACATCAACTATTTTGTGAGAAAAGTCTCTAATAAATTCCTAATAACATTCCTAACAATTTTTCGGTAATAAGTGATAACCACTAATAAAGTTGTTTAGAGGACTTATTGAATTCAAAAATATGAACTCAATTTTAATTTTTAAGGTTATAGTGATATAATAAATTGAGTAAATAATATAGAGACTAGGTAATAAACCTGAAATTTATAACAAATGACAAAAGCTTGTTGGTGGTAACCACTTGATAATTGACTAATTGCCATAAGTCCAAAAGCGTGTTGTTTTTAGGTTTTGTTTCTACTTTCTATCTCACGTTCTTGGAACCATTTGGGAAAGATACAATAACTGAGAGCAATGAAGAATAAAATAATAATAGAACCCATGGATATGAAAGAGGAAGCAAGTTGTGGAAGAAGCCAATTAAATATATAATAATAGAATAATCAAATGTATTTATAATAATACATGTAAGAATTTTTTTTATAAAAGATAAGAAAAATAAATAATTTTTTTGAAAGCCAATTAAACTGATCCTTAGCTCTAGTTTGGCTAAACAGTTTAATTAAGCTCTTTTTAAAAAATAATTTAAATAATAAATATCTATATTAAAAGTAGTTTATAAATAAGTTATTTTATTTTTAGATTTTTAGTTCTAAAAGTGCTTATTTAAAAAAATATGATAAAAAATTTATTATTATAAAAGAAATCATTCTTGTACCATGGTAACATGTTTTTCTTAGAATATTATTCTATAACGAGCGTATTCTTAGCGTACTATATATTGGTAAGAATTTTATAATCACAGGTAAAAAAAATATGAATAATAAAAATAATATTTTTTTAAATAATATTCTAATAAACAACGTTTATCAACACTCTTACGGGACAATTATCCGTCTTGCAGTGAGATTTGCACTTACAGGATTGGACTTTAGAGGCTCTCCTCCACGGATTCCTCCTCGTTTATCTCCCTTGAAAGAAGAACCACTAGGAGCGATAGTAACCTCAGCCATTTAAGAAAAAAAGATAGAAGAAAACTTTACACTGGAGCGGTTATTTTATATCTATATGTAAAAAGAAAAGTTTCACGCTTATTTCGATGAGGGATTTATACTCAAATAATTTTTTTTTGCCAAAAAAAGTTATCATGATACAAAGAATTTAGGAGAAAAACGAAGAATTATTTAAAAAATTATTATTTTTATTATTTATATTTTTTCATCTGTAATTATAAGATTCTTACTAATATATAGACCAAAAGTACGCTAAGAGTACGCTCGTTATGAAATAATATTCTAATATAAAAGCAGAAGGAAAAGACGAGAAGGAGTCGGCCAAAAAATAAACAAAAGGTGAGCAAAACTTTATTTAAATGATTGTGGGCAGTTGGAATATTAGGGGGTGGAGGGGGGACGGTAAAATGAGCATGCTGAAGTCTTTGAAAAGTAAATATAAATTGAACATGTTGGGGTTGGTTGAAACAAAAAAAGAAGTGATTACTAAATATGAGGTTGCAAGGCTTTGGGGATCTAGTAATGCTGGTTGGGATTTTGTGGAAGCTGTAGGAACAGCGGGGCGCATGGGAGGGAGGCAAAGTGGGGGATGTGGGAGGAACTGAGTTATGTGGCAGGGCTGTGTCAGGTTCCGTTCTGTTTTATGGGGGACTTTAATGAAATTTTACAAGTTGGGGAGCGTAAAGGAGTTACTAGCTTGTCGGCATCATCGGAAGAGTTTAAGGGATGGGTGCATGACATGCAGTTGATTGATTTGCCTCTTACGGATAGGAAGTTTACATGGTTTAGGGGGCGGTCCTGTAGTCGGATTGATAGAGTGATGGTGACTATTGAATGGACTGAGCAGTTTCCGGATATTAGGATAAAGGGTGGCCCAAGGGGGCTATCCGATCACTGTCCATTGATATTGGACGGGACAAGATTCGGAGGGGCACCTCGACCGTTCAGAAGTCTGGATTCCTGGTTTACGCATGAGGGGTTTCTGAGAATGGTGAAGGATGAATGGCAAAGCCTCGGAGAAGCGCAGTTCACGTGCAAACTGAGGGCTTTAACAGAACCATTGCGGAAATGGCACAAGGAGAACTTCAGGGACATGGATAAGAGACTTATGAGGTTTGAGGAGGAGCTTACCAGGCTAGACAATTTAGTCAGTGATGGAATTTATGATGGTACAACAGAGGCTCGACGGAAGGCGCTTGTAAGCTTTTGTTCAAAATGGTACATTAGAAAGGAATTGCACTGGAAACAGATGTCTCGATCTAAGCATGCTGCAAACATGGATAAGAATACCAGATACTTTCATAACATTGCCTCAGCCAGAAGACGGAATAACAGGATCGACGCACTAATGATACATGGAAGACTTGTGCGGAATCAGGCGAGAATAAAAGGTGCGATTCGAGGATTCTATAAGGAGTTATATAGACAAGAATATGTTCCGAGGATTGGAATCAGGGATGGCTTAGTAAAGTGTATCCATAGGGCTGAGGCTGAAGCTTTAGAAGCAATGCCAACGGAGGAGGAAATCAAGGAGGCTGTGTGGGACTGCGAATCTTCCAAGGCCCCAGGGAGTGATGGGTATAACATGAACTTCATAAAGAAATGCTGGAAGGACATTGGGCGGGATTTCATTGCTGAGGTATTGGGGTTCTTTCAAAGTGCGAAGATGCCAACGGATGCCAATGTCACTTGGGTGACACTAGCTCCAAAGTTTGAAGGTGCAAAGGAGGTGAAGGATTTTCGGCCAATTAGTATGGTGGGGTGTGTGTATAAAGTGATTTCGAAGGTGTTGGTGAGAAGAATGCGAGCTGTGATGCCGGGGTTGGTCGGAGAGACTCAGACTGCGTTTGTTAAGGGAAGGAAAATTCATGATGGCGCCCTCATAGCCTGCGAGACGGTTCATTGGTTGAAGACCCGAAAAAAGACAGCAGCCATTATCAAACTGGATTTTCAAAAGGCCTATGACAGAGTGCGATGGAGTTTTGTTGACATTGTGCTCCAGAAAATGGGCTTTGGCCAAAGATGGAGGAGTTGGGTGAAGGAGGGTGTTACTACGGCTACCATGGCAGTCTTAGTGAATGGGTCACCATCTAAGCCATTCAAGATGGAGAGGGGACTAAGACAAGGGGACCCGCTTTCTCCACTACTGTTCGTTTTAGTGGTTGATGTTTTGCATCGGATGTTGGGGGAAGCTGTCAGGAACGGACGCATTGCTCCACTGCTGGTAGGGGGAGATCATATTGAACTGTCACACTTACAGTTTGCGGATGACACTATCTTGTTCTGCCCGCCGGAGACTGAAACAATTGTTAACTATAAGAGACTGTTGCGGTGCTTTGAGTTGATGTCGGGGCTGAGCATCAATTTTGAAAAATCAAATCTGATATCGGTGAACTGTGAGCAAAGATGGATTGATCAGGCATGTGGAATACTGGGATGCCAACAAGCTGCTCTACCGGTAAGATACTTGGGAATTTCTTTAGGTGCAAATCCGCGGCTAGTAAAGACTTGGAAACCAATCATTGATAAGGTGGAACAGAAGCTTAACTTGTGGAAAGCGAAGGTGTTGAATAAATCAGGGAAGCTGGTCCTTATCAAGTCGGTACTGAATAGTCTTCCCATATATTATCTTAGTCTGTACAAGATGCCGAAAGCCGTGGCAGACAAGCTGATCACTCTACAACGGAACTTTATGTGGTGTAAGGAGAATGGTAACTCTGGTATACCTATGGTTAAGTGGGAGCTAGTACAGGCTCCAAAAAAGGTGGGGGCTTGGGGGTTGGTGATGCAATGCTAAGGAACACAGCGCTCCTGTTTAAGTGGTGGTGGCGGTTTTCAAAGGAGGATTGCCCGCTGTGGAAGAAGATTGTTTGTTCGTGTAACAAGTTGAACCCGAATGTAATGTTGGCAACTCAGCCTTTACAAGTAAAAGGAGGGCCTTGGAGGGACATCTGTCAGCTGAATATAAAAGAACCGCGGATTCGAGATAAAATGGTAAGTGGACTGGCAATGGAAATAGGCAATGGTATGCAAACCCGATTTTGGGAAGATAACTGGATTCAAGGGGGTGTTCTCAAAGGGAGTTATCCGAGACTATACTCTATCTCAAGCCAGCAAGGACTTCTAATTGGGGACTGTGGCTTTTGGGATGGGCTTGATTGGATTTGGAATTTCCAATGGAGGAGGGAGTTGTTCCAATGGGAGCTAGAACTTGTCAATCAGCTGCATGAGGGGTTAAGGCCAGTGAGGTTGTCATCAGGTCGGGAGGACAGCGTGGTCTGGAAGTTTGACAATAAAGGTGTTTTCTCTACTCGTTCTGTGATACAGGCTATACAAGCGGAGACTCTTTCGGCTGAAATAACGAGTTATAGTTTCACGAGCTCCGTTTGGAAAGGTTTTGTTCCTCCGAGGATTGAGCTATTTGGGTGGTTTGTGCTAGTTGATCGAGTTAACACCAAGGAGCGGCTGGGTAAAATAGGAGTCAACATTCTGGGGGATAGTTTGTGTGTAATGTGTACTAAGGAATTAGAATCTGCTGAGCATTTATTCCTTAGGTGTGAGGTAGCTTGGCAGGTGTGGTGTAAGTGGTTGAGGTCACTAGGTAGAGAGTGGGTGATCCCTGGAACCAATAGGGAAATGTTTGAAAGCTGGCATGGCTTGCATAATAGACAACAAGGGCAGCAGATGTGGATGACAGTGTTCTTTGCAGTTATTTGGAACATCTGGTTGGAACGGAATGCACGAATCTTTAAGAATACAAGAGCAAGCCTGGAGGTAATCCACACAAAGACGGTGATGAGCTATACAGAATGGCGTGGTGGTGATTCTGGAGGAGGTTGTTGATAGGTCTGGGGTGTTAGGTGTTGGTTTGGTTGGTAGCTCGTTGTGTGTCTTCTTCTTTATTTTATGCTCCACTTTAATGTGTTGAGCTTTCTATGTTTCAAAAAAAAAATATTCTAATAAATTATATTAATTTTTTTCTAATCTTCTTTGATATTTTTCTGATTTTGATATTTTCCTGATTTTTTTCTAATAAGTAAGTTATGGAGTGTGCACATTTATGTTATTGAAATGCACTTATTTTATTCATATTCATTTGCAGAGTAATCTGGATTTAAAAGGCAGCAACGGGAAGTACTACTACTGCATTTGATTTTCAACATCAGCAAAAGATTCATGTCTCTAGTTCTCACATTGTACTACTATTTGAAAGTTTGTACAAACAGATGCACTTACATTCACTTTTGTGATCTTGTGAAACTCTTATTTGATTTGTGTATCTTAATGTAATTGAACCACTTTTTGTCATGATTCTTGGGAATGCCACACTTTTTTTTACACAAGTGAGGAGTTTCTATTCTTAAGTTTTAATTTATGTATTACTGCATGTAAAGCCTTCTCAAATTCACACGATTTTAATTTATTCTGGTACTTCTAGCATTCAATCAAAGATTCTTGTTTCAATTTTAATAGCATGATACATTTTCATTAATTATACAAATTCTGTTAGCAGACATGAGTAAAAATGATTTGAGTAATCATTTAAGCACAATAATACAAGCCTGCCTCCATTGAATTTATGCATCATTACCAAGTTTTATTTTTCTGTCTCTCTACCTACATATGCACATGATTCTTCTGTTGGAAGAGAGAGAGGGGCAGAGAAATAAAACTACTCTCATTATTGTTGCTCAACAGTAGCCCAGGCCCCAGCAGTGTAAATAGAATCAACTTCATTTGTCTCTCACCATTTCAAAATTAGGTGTAATTTATTCAATACTTAGCTACATCATCGCATGACTCATCATAAAACTAATTTATACTTTGAGTGAGTTATGGTTTATGCATTTAAAAATAAAATATTTATTGACATACTATAATCCAATCTAGAGATAAAATAGAAAACCAAAAAAATTGGATATTAAAATGTGCAGAGTCACACTAAAATTTAAAGTTAATATAGTGAATGTAAACAAAATGAATTTAAAATTTTTTTAATTGACAAGTTAGAACAGTAGACTAATGACTCTATGGTCAAGTAGTAAAGATAATTAAAGAAGAGAATTTGACAACATCAAACATTTCAAATTCAAGCATATATTCAATCTTAACACTTTTAAGTCATGTCAAGTAATTAGAACAAGAAAAAGTATAAGGTACCAATATATTATCTATTAATTTATTGTCAATTATAGTTAATTATTATATTTTAAACACATATATAAAAAATACATCCAAAAAATACATCTATAAAAACATATTCATTAGACACAGCTATAACAAAGACATTTTTATTAGATATATCTATAAAGACATTTTCATTGAACACAGTCATAAACAAGAGTTGGCAGAAATTGGCAAAAATACTGTTAGTACCGTAACGAAATTGTTAGAACAATCAGACCGATAATTAATGTCACCAAAAAATATATTTAAACAAAATTACTCTCAAGAATGAAATTATTTTTAAACTAATTAATTATTAGTTAGCTAGGAATGCCTAAAACTATTATTTAAAAAAAAAGTAAATTATTAAATTGGTCCCATTTGTTTAGGCGTAATCTTGTTTTGGTTCTTAAAGTTTAAAGTGTATTATTTGAATCAAAAAAAGTTTCATTTAGTTTCAATGTAGTCCTACCGTGAGGTCAAAGTTAAATAATTAATGGAATGTCCTATATGTATAAGAATAAGATCGATAATCTGGAGAACAAGTACGAGCTCTAAAGGCAAAAAATCAACCGTATTTATTTATCATTTTTCTTACAATTTAAATGAAATATTTTCTATCCAAGGAGAATGATAAATAAATGTATTGATGCATCCAGGGTTGATTTTGTACCTTTAGAGCTTGTACTTATTCTCTAATTTATCGACCTTGTTCTTGTACTGCTGTTATGTAGGACATTTCGTTAATTATTTAGCTTTAACTTCACGGTGGGACTAAATTGAAGCTAAATGAATTTTTTTTTATTTAAATAGGACACTTTAAACTTTAAAAATCAAAACAGAATTATGTCCAAACATAGAGGACTAATTTAGTATTTTACCCTTAAAAAAACAAAAAGCACATTTTATTCCATAAAATTATGTATTAAAAAAGAGTTTAATTTTGATACACAAAATTAGTATTGTAAAACACTGTATTCCGTTTTGTATATACATCAACTCATTGGCCAATAATAAATCTTTAAATGGAATTTCAGTCTACAATAAATTAGTCTTTGATCTATCAAACTATTAGAAAATATTGAAAAAAATAAAAAAACTAGACGTGCATCAAAACTAATTCATATATATATATATATATATATATGTATTGTCCTGAATAACCGTCAAAACTGACCCTCACAAGCATCGTGCCCCCTATTTTCTCTCTTTATCCTATTTCATCCTTATATCTTCATCTTCATTTATATAATATTAATAACTTCCAAGTTTCAAGTTAGAAGTTCCAACCATCGATCTTAGCTTGCTCTCTTTTGTGAAAAAGTGACGAAGCCAATGGCTTTGAAGTCCAGAAAGGGAAACGCCACAGCTGAAGAAGCTTCATGGTACTGTGCTCTTCTCCTTGTTTCATCCACTGTCCTAATCATGCTAACTATCTTCACTGATGAACACAATAGCAGCACTATTAGTAGTCTCCGACGACCGTGCGAGGAGATCTATGTGGTCGGAGAAGGGGAGACGCTTCACACCATAAGTGACAAGTGCGGTGACCCTTATATTGTTGACAACAACCCTCATATCCATGACCCTGACGATGTCTTCCCTGGCCTTGTCATCAAGATTACACCTTCTTCTACTTCTTCTCAATAATATTTGTACTAAAATTTGTTATAATCATTATAATTAGTTATTAAGGTATATATGCATTTGAACATTGAACTCTTTTATATGCTACTATATATGATGTGAAACTCTTTTTAATTACTATTGATGAGGTGATAATGCAACATATGTTATTCATGTAGCCAACATATGAATTTTCGTTTTATGTATAAATGAATTAAGCTGCTTATTATTTCATTTATATAGTCGTCTTGCATACAAGTTATGAATAATTTGTGGAAGAAGAAGCCAGAGCATACATATGGTTATAGCTAAAGAAAGTTTAATCTATGTAGTAATTTCATAAAATAATATAAAAATAATGTAAAAAAAGAAATATTTGATTGTGGAACACTAGAACTTGTCGGTTAGATAGATGAGCTAGAATATGTTTTGTTCATAGTGTGTGCGGTTGATTCAAAGATTTTAGGACAAACTTCTAAAGCAGTCATTGTCAAGGAACCATTTATTTTACATTCTCGTACAGCTAAGGACTGAACAAATTGTATGCTTCTCAATTTTTAAAGATTTTCTCTCTTACCTCTTACCGATTTTATTTTGTTTTTTTATGCAATGCTTTTTATGTTTATCTTCTGATTCAATTGTTGAGTTGTCATCACAATTCAAAAACTTAAGTGATAAAGAGATTGATACATGACATGTATAGGCCAAACTAAAGATTATAATCAATAGCTCTACAAAATTTCATAGCTACCTCTATTTTTATTATATAAAAATTGATACCAATTTTTTATAGAATAAATTTAAATTATATATAAAAATTTTGGAACCTATACCTGACTTGTTGGAATTGATGAACAAGTCAGGTCTATTGAATGGTTATTAGCAAAAATGGAGCTGAATGAAGTTGGAATCCTTGGAATTTGGGGTATGGGCGGTATAGGTAAAACAACCATAGCTCAAGTTATATTCAATAAATATTCCTCAGAGTACGAAGGTTGTTGCTTCTTGAAAAATGTCGGAGAAGAATCAGAAAGACATGGTCTGGATTATTTGTGTGAGCAACTTGTTTCTCAACTACTAAAAAAACAAAATATCCCTGTGAGAGGATCAGCCAACCCCATATCTGTCTGTGATAACAAAAGTTTGAGTGGGAAAAAGGTTTTTATAGTACTTGATGATGTGGATGCATCAAGGAAATTATAGTATCTTGGTGAACAACTCACTTTGGGAGCAGGTAATAGAGTCATCGTAACTACTAGAGACAAGCAGATATTTAAAAAAGTGCACGGAATATATAATGTCCGGCCGTTGAACTTTCCAAGCTCCCTTCAGCTCTTCTGCTTAAATGCCTTTGGCCATGCTTCTCCTAAAATTGGTTATCAAGAACTTTCTAGAATGGTGGTTAACTATGCGAAAGGCATTCCATTAGCGTAGAAGTTTTGGGTTCTTTTTTACGCTCAGGAAAAAGCATACGAGTCTGGGAAAGTGCGCTGGAAAAACTCAGGGTTCATCCCAATAAGGTCATTTACAATGTCTTGAAACTGAGTGTGGATGAACTAGACTATCATGAGAAAATTATAATTCTTGATATTGTATTCTTTTTCAAAGGAAAAAATAAGGATGAAGTCTCATGTTTTCTGGAGTCTTGTAAATTATTTGGAAGCATTGGAATAGACAGCCTCCAAGATAAGGCTCTTATAACTATTTCACCGCTGAACAAAATTGAAATGCATGATCTGATAGAACAAATGGGTTTGGAAATTGTTTTCAATGAATCACCTAACGACCTCAAAAAGCGTAGCCGATTGAGGAATCCTGAGAATGTCAGGAATGTATTGGAAGATAGTGAGGTGAGATAATATGTACATATCTTGCTTTTGCTTATAATGTTATATAGAAAATGGAGCTTGCATTGTGCACTTTTTTACTGTTGGTTATTTCTTTTTCAGGGAGAAAAATCAGTTGAAGGCATTTTGTATAACTTGTCTGAATCTGGAGATCTACACTTAAGTGCAAACACCTTTAAAAATATGCCTCACCTAAGGTTTCTTAGGTTTTATGGTGCTTGGCATGGAAGAAAATCGAATGTATACGTTGAAACAACCCTGGAGCCGTTTTCTGCTAAACTCAGATATTTGGAGTGGTGTGATTATCCTCTGAATTCTCTACCATCAAGGTTTTGTGCAGAGGTTACAGTCAAATTTTGAAACTCTGGGATGGAAAGCAGGGAGGCTCTTGATTCTCAATTAGCTCTCTGCAATCACGAATTCCTGGATGTAAAACAATAAATCTTGTGGGGTGTGAAAAACTATGTCAACTTCATCCATCCATTTCATCAATTCAAACACTTGAGGAATTGCATCTTAATGGTTGCAAAGAATTGAAGAGTGTCAACGGCAATTTGAAGTCTCTTAAAGAACTTTTTGCTTATGAATGCTCAAGCCTGGAGGAATTTTTAGTGTATTCAGATAAACTGAGGAAGTTGCGTTTCTCTCTGTCGAGAATCAAGAGCCTCCCAAATGAATTCTGCTGCTTTATAACTGTTGAGGAACTTTATCTTCGTGATTGCAGAGAGCTAATTGAGCTCCCGAGCAACATCAAAGCCCAATCAATATTAAGAACTCTTGACATAAGTGGTTGTTGTGGTCTTCGATCTATACCAGAGCTTCCACCATCTATTCAAGAGTTTTATGCCGATGATTGCACATCACTTGAAACAATATTCAGTTTGAAGGCAATATTTAGTTTGAACAGGAGAAAGATCTCATTTTTCCAATTTACGCCTCATCAACGGCTCTGGTGATTGCCATTCGCAAACTTGAAATGGAGTTCAAGTTGAACCGTCATCGATATCATGACTTTATCCGAAGGTTGGATCCCGACATATATAAAAGTGATATGATCCAGATGACTAGAGGAAAACCAATACTCTATTGGTGATAACAGTGGAACTTGTTGCAGTGACCAAGAAGCAGAATAGTGAAAGAAAGAAAGTTAGTTGCTTCATTAAAGGTATTATACTATTATTAATTAACCCTATCTACACACACACACACATTATTGCCTCCCTCTAATTTAAGCACGGACATGAATGTGCTTTTCTTTCTTTACGACTCACTGGTGATGATGATGATGATGATGATATGCAATCATTCTTATATATCTCTTTTTAGAAACT
This sequence comes from Arachis hypogaea, assembly GCF_003086295.3. Taxonomy (NCBI): domain Eukaryota; kingdom Viridiplantae; phylum Streptophyta; class Magnoliopsida; order Fabales; family Fabaceae; genus Arachis; species Arachis hypogaea. The sequence goes on along the minus strand of NC_092037.1, from coordinate 97,168,614 downwards.
GCAACATACAAGATCTTTCTAGAGATGATGTAAGTGTATGAGATCTGTTTTTGCTTCCAAATTATAAAAACCTGTATAATATGTCTAATTCACATTATCAAATTGCCATTTAATTGCAGCCATGTGTTTGTAAGTTGTGACAATTATGAACGAGTGTTTATTCCATACTTTCAAGTTCAACTAACATAATAGATAGATTTCCATGGGAATATGCGGAATAAGCTGTATATTGAGTAAAGAAACTTACTAGCACAATAATTGGCCTTGAAGTAGATGCATGCTTACTACCATGAATATATGTATTTAGGTGGCTGATGATTGATAACCGATTCTGAATATTGAGAGTATGCCTAATTTAATGTGAGATGTTATTGAAATGTACTTATTTTATTCATTTGCAGAGTAATATGGATATAAAAGGCAGCAAGGGGGAGCACTGCCACTGCATTTGATTTTCAACATTACCAAAACATTCATGCCTCTAATAACCACTTTGTAGTACTATTTGATAGTTTGTACAAATAGATGCACTTACATTCACTTTTGTGTTCTTGTAAAAATTGTGTATCTCAATGGCTGTCTGAATACTGTACTTACAATTGAACCACTTTTTGTCATGATTCTTGGGAATGCCACACTTTTTCTTAAGAAGCAGAGGTAAACAAACTATATACATGCTCTTTTTTTTTAATGTTTTTTGTTTTTGATACTTTAAATTAAGACATACATCGATAATTTTACATAAGCAAGGAGCTTCTATCATTAATTTGTAATTTATGTAATTATGTATTACTCCATGTAAACCCTTCTTATATTCACATAATTTTACCGAAGAGATTGGATAAACTCAAAAACAAAATTTTCTGATAATCTTAAGTATGTACTTTTGTCTATTTTTTTTTAATCTTATACATGTATTATTATTATTTGGTGAGTATTTTGTGAATATAAAATGAAATTTATTTATATATTATTTATTTTATTGTTGAGGAGAATTTACTTGAACAGAGGAATGAATAGTTTCAGGAACTCAGAATCTACTGGTTAAGTTGTGGGAGGATTTGGCGGCGGGTGGTGAAAGGTATCAGGCCTGAGTTGAGGGAGAATAAGATGTAGTTTAGAGAGAGAGAGAGAGAGATGAGGGAAATGAGATTTGGATCTTATTCAGTGACTATTCTTACATCTGAACCCTCTATATATAGTTGCTACTTACTCTTTATAATTGGTACAGCATAACTAACTCTAACAACCCAAGAAGGTCAATATTCTGATTCCAAAAGTTCCCATTGATAAAAACTACTACTTTTTTTCAGCTAGAATAGTGATGCAAGAGAGGAAGGAATCTGGACCAATTCGTCGATGTCACTTGAGAGAAGCATATAGACGACTAAATGGATGAAATGTGAATTGACCATGTTACTGGTCTGCAGCAGTTGCTTGTAGGTAGATTTGGTACTCAGTACCTTCATGGCTTGATATTCATGCATCCTGATATCTGTTACTGCTTGTAACTAAATTTGGAATACTTTCCCATTCCTTTCTCATATATTACATTTGTGAACACAAATGACATTAAATTATAATCTTAATATTCCTTCAAATAAATATTTTCTTATAAATACTACTGGAACCATAACTTTTAACACTAATTTAACATTTTATTTAATTATAAATACCGATATTCTCTGTTATGAAAATCAATCATGTAACTTTCTAGATCCAAATTAATTGCCTAACAAACTTAAATATGATTTTAAAATTTTTTTTTGGTTATAAATGTAATGTCTAATATTTTAAACTGTACATTTTTATTACTGAATGACCAAAAAAAGACCAAATGTATTTTTCATCATGAATAATAGCCTAATTGTTATTTATTTTTATTTGAAAATAACTAATGATAAACTCAACTAATTTATACGCTTATTGCACCAAAAGTCAAAAGTTGTGCTACCTAAGCAACTTCACAGAAAGGAAACTTGAGACTTGAGAGCAATGAAGAATAAGCAGCATAATGGAATAATAGAAAGGAAGAGGAACCAACGAAGAAACACCAAGGAAGTAGCTACCATTTATTTATTATTAATTTGACTTGGCTTTATTTAAGATGACTTGAGTCTTTTATTTCACAATTCACACAGACATCACCACCATTATAATAATCACTTGTGTTCATTAATTAAGGCACTGAGTTTCTCTCCAATGTTCAATGGCATCTTCCTCTTTATATGTTCCCCAAATCAAGTATGACGTGTTCATCAGTTTTAGAGGAGAAGGCAGTGGCTGCAAAATTGATTTCCTTACAGAGGAGATTTCTGTGGAGTAAGGAGGATGGGAGTCAGGGCATGGCATTGGTGAAATGGGAGTTGGTGCAAGCACCTAGGAAATTCGGTGGACTGGGAGTTGGAGATGCTATGGTCCGTAACACCGCACTGCTATTCAAGTGGTGGTGGCGGTTTGCCAAGGAAGAATGCCCTTTGTGGAAGAAGGTGGTCTGTTCCTGTAATAATTTGAGACCGAATGAGCTACTGTACACACAAGTGTTGCCTACTAGAGGAGGCCCGTGGAAGGATATTTGTCATCTACAAGTCCAGGAGCAATCTCTGAGAGATAAACTGATTACCGGTCTGGCTATGGAGGTTGGTGATGGACGAAGGACTCGGTTTTGGGAGGATGGTTGGTTGCACTGTGGTTCCTTGAAAGATAGATTCCCCCGGCTCTTCTCTGTTTCAAACCAATGTGGTTCGGTTATAGGGGACTGTGGGTTTTGGGATGGGCTAAAGTGGATTTGGAACTTCCAATGGAGGCGTGAACTCTTTCAGTGGGAGTTAGACTTACTAAGTCAGCTACATGAGGTTTTGAGGCCTGTGAGGTTAGCAAATAATAGGGAGGATAGAGTTGTGTGGAAATATGATAGACTTGGTATCTTTTCTACTAACTCGTTTGTGCAGGTACTACAAGAAGGAATGCTATCAGAGGATGTAACTAGCTACAGCTTCACCAAGACCATTTGGAAAGGGTTGGTTCCACCAAGAGTGGAACTGTTTGTGTGGTTTGTACTAGTAGGCAGGGTGAATACTAAGGAACGGCTAAGTAGGATCGGGATTATTAGCCAGGATGATAAGAACTGTGTGCTATGTAATAAGGATGTAGAGCAGGTCCATCATTTGTTTCTTGGCTGTGAATTTGCTTGGCAGGTGTGGAGTGCATGGATATCTGTATTTGGTCGGTACTGGACGGTTCCGGAGCTGGTGAAGGATCATTTCTTAAGTTGGACAGATGAGCCGCGACGACAAGACGATCGGAAGCAGCGATTGAGGTCTTTCTGTGCGATCGTTTGGCACATTTGGATGGAGCGAAATAGGCGGATTTTTCAGAATGAGGGTAAAGGCGTACAAGATATCATCACAATGACCTTCCTTAGCTGCGATGAGTGGAGAGGTGTTTATCCCTAGGGTTGTTGATGGCTATGCCGGAGATGACATGGGATTTTTGTCTGCTTGGTTTAGGAGTTGTTCTTTGCTTGATGCTTAATGCGTTGTTGTTTTCTGTTGTTTGATACTGCATGCTCCACATTAATGTGTTGAGCTCTTTTACTTTCAAAAAAAAAAATTTTCTTAGCCACTTGAGAAAAAAATTGCGTCATAACCAAATTGATTTCTTTGTTGACGATGAAAAGGTTCTGGAGATGAAATTTCATCCACACTTCTTCAAGCAATTGAAGGATCTTACATTTCATTAGTCGTCTTCTCGAAACACTATGCTTCTTCAAAATGGTGTATGGAGGAGCTTGTGAGGATAACTGAATGTATGGAAGAATATGGAAGAATTGTGATACCTGTCTTTTACAACGTTGATGCTTCTCATGTAAGACATCAGAAAGGAAAGTTTGCAGAGGCTTTTGATGTTCATGAAGAGAAATATAAGATCAGTAAAAAAAAGTTGAAAAATTGGAGATCTGTTTTAAAAGACATTGCTAATTTATCTGGAATTCATTATCCATCAAAACATGGGTAAAATTTTTTATCTATAAAAATATATGCTTTTGTTATTTAGCCTCTTTTACTATTTATTATTTAATTTTATACTTATTACCCCTATAGTGAGTTAATCATTGCTCTTACATCAAATTCGTTTACTTTAAATAGATTAATGGAGAAATCATATCTATACCATTTTCTATATAATTTTTTGTGTATTTGTTTTAGGTTAAAAAATCTTTTTTTTTTATTTCTTATGAATCACTTATAATATTAAAGGTTAAAAATTTATAAAAATGTGTACATAAAAATACATATAATGTTCTTTCTTTAATCTTTAAATATTGTTGGCTAAAATTTAAATTTTAAAAAAGATAGATAAGTATCTAGCAAGCAACAATCATAGCAAATAGTAAGGAATAATGGAATTCACATAGGCGAGTTTATCGTATCCCTCTTAATTAAGAATAAAAATTATTAATATGTATAATAATTAATATATATTAATTTCGAAAAATAATTTTATCAAGATTTTTTATTTAATGTTAGAATAATATATATTGATATTGAAAAATTAATAGTAAAAATATAACTATAATTGTTAATAAAAATTTTGGTAAAATTACAAAATTAAAAAGTTATTGAAAAGTATCTTAGAAAAAAATAATTTAATTATTAATTATTTTTAAAAAATATTTTGGTAAAAATATAATTTAATTAATAAAAAATAATTTATTAAAGAGTATTTTGATAAGTAAAATTTAATAAAAAAAATAAAATTTTTGTTAAAGGGTATTTTTATAAAAAGAATTTATTTTTTTTTAAAATAGATAAAATTAACATTGGTTAACGCAAAAAAATTTAAAATAAATTAAAAAAAAAGTTTAAAAGTTATAAAAGAGAAAAATATATATCTTAAAAAAAGAGGAGTGTCATTTTAGCATATTTTGAGAAAGGGAGAGGAAAGTAAAATTTCTCTAAAATATAAATTCACTAAAATCACCCGCTTAAACATGCTCATTTTGGGTTTCATCTTCTGTTGTGTTGTTTCTCAAAACTTACCCCCTTCTTATTTTAATAAATGGGTTGATATCAATATCAAGTGTGAATACCGCCACTTCGGAGATGATGTTAAGCACACATTTCTAATTACAAGGTCAGAGTTTGTTCACGAAAGACAACGGATCTCTGAAGATCACGTTTTTATTTGGACTTATCCATTTCCTGATGAAGACATGTTTAGGGAAATTGAAATGTGTGATGATGACGACAGTACTAGCAACCAAAAGATGTCATTCAGATTCAGTTTTGAGAGACCTGAGGAAGGGAAGAGAGTAGAAGAATGGAAAAAACATTCCTTTATCAAAGGGTGTGGGGTTTTGCCAATGTATGCCTCAACTGTCGTGGATGTCATTCAAAGACTTGAATCGGAGTTCAAGTTGAACCCTCATCATCGTGACTCCATCCCAGGGCTGAATCTAGACCCACTGAAAAGCGAGATGATCCGGAAGATTAAAGGAAAATCACATCGACTCTGAAGAAGTAAGTTGCAAGACCAAGAAGAATAGTGAAAGAAAGTTAGCTACTTGATCAAAGGTATTATTATTCAGGCACATTCTAAGATGATTATAATTATATAGAGTGTGCACATCTAATTTGAGATGTTATTGAAATGAACTTATTTTATTCATTTGCAGAGTAATCTGGATTTAAAAGGCAGCAAGGGGGAGTAGTACTACCACTGCATTTGATTTTCAACGTTAGCAAAAGCTTCATGCCTCTAATTCCACCTTGTACTACTATTTGAAAGTTTGTACAAACATTTGTGATCTTGTAAAACTTTTATTTGGTTTGTATATCCTAATGTAATTGAAAGCCTTTTTGTCATGATTCTTGGGAATGCTACACTTTTTTTCTGAAGAAGTGGCAAACAAATTACACACATGCTCCTCTTTCTTTTTGATAATTTAAATTAAAAGACATCAATAATTTTACATAAGCGAGGAGTTTCTCTATTCTTAAGTTTTAATTTATGTATTACTGCATGTAAAGCCTTCTCAACTTCACACCATTTTAATTTATTATGGTACTTCTAGCATTCAATCAAAGATTCTTGTTTCAATTTTAATAGCAGGATACATTCTTTTAGCAAACATGAGTATGATTTGAGTAATTATTTAAGCCCCGAAATCAATATAATACGACGAATAATCCAAGCCCCGAAATGCATCATTACCAAGTTTTATTTCTCTGTCTCTCTACCTACATATACACACACTCATTATTGTTGCTCAACAGCAGCCCCAGCAGTGTAAATAGAATCAACTTCATTTGTCTCTCACCATTTCAAAATTAGGCCTAATTTATTCAATACTTAGCTACATCATCAAACCAATTTATACTTTGTGAGTTATGATTTATGCATTTAAAAATAAAACATTTATTGAAACATTATAGTCTAATCTGAAGATAAAATAAGAAAACCAAAAAATTGGATATTAGAATGTGTAGAGTCACACTAAAATTTAAAGTTAATACAGTGAGTCTAAACAAAATATGAGTTTAAAATTTTTTAATTGACAAGTTAAAACAGTGGACTAGTAAGTCTCTGGTCAAGTAGTCAAGCTAAATAAAAAAAATGAATTTGACAACATCAAACATTCTAAATCTAAGCATATATGGAATCTTAACACTTTTAAGTCATGTCAAATAATTAGAAGAATCCGACCAATAATTAATGTCAAGAACTCAAGATACACACCAAAAACTATATTTAAACAAAATTACTCATATATTATTCATGTAGCCAACATATGATTTTTCGTGTTATGTATAAATAAATTGTAATGAATCAAGCTGGTTATTATTTCATTTATATAGTCGTCTTGCATACAAGTTATGAAAAATTTGTGGAAGAAGAAGCCAGAACATACATATGGTTATAGCTAAAGAAAGTTTAATCTATGTAGTAGTTTCATCAAATAATATAAGAATGTATAAAAGATAAAGATTTGATTGTGGAACACAAGAACTTGTCGGTTAGAGTGAGGTAGAAGATGTTTTGTTTCATAGCTAGAATTATAAGATGGGTAACCTAATGTTATAACAAAAATGCTATTTATATATTATGTATTTTTATATGTATTTTATATTAGTTGCTAATTTTGATGACCGATTTTAGTGTATATCTAGTATAGTTGAATATACAGCGGTCAATAAACATTGTAATAAATAGTATGTGCAGTTGATGATTCAAAGATTTTATGACAAACTTCCAAAGCTTTGATTGTCAAGAAAGCTTTGAATTGGATCTGAAGTTGAACTCTCATCACAAGGCTGATGAATCTACCTGAAAAGTGAGAGGATCTGGAAGATTAGAGGAAAATCAAAACTCCAACTCAGATAATTGGAAATCATGGAAGAACCTAGATGGCCATGGGAAGAAGATAAAATGATGGAATTAATGCCTCCTTACTTCCATCATTAGGTAAGCTTCTTTGGAGTGAAAAAATACTTATCAATCTTTTGCAGATATTTTTAATTATTGTAGGGCGTTCTTGCTTAAACCGATCTTTCTCTTGCAGAGACAATTCAGTTTGCTTCAATTAATTGCCCTTTACTTTCCCTGCTTTTGCAACTACTTACCTTTATATTTTTATATAGGGGCTTGCTATACATACAAGCAAAAAAGGTCTACAAGCTTTACAAGTTAGCCCAACCCAATAACAATACACGCGCAGTCACTCTCCATTGAATGAAGCGTCAATGTCACGCGCGTCACTCAACCGTTACGCTCGCAAAACACGCTCATTATGGCGCACTCTTCCACTTCTCCTTCGAAGAAAACACAAACCGTCAAACTTTGAGCAATATTGCAATTTGAACTCGTCACGAAGATTACCAGAAACAATCAACAAAAGATAGAACTCTCAATCAACAATTTCCAAAGAAAACGAAGAAAAATACTCAAGGTACGTTACTATTTTACTCATCTTGTAGATTTTCCACATTTCTGTTTCTAATTTTGAAATCGAAGAACTAGATTTTACTGTTACTGTTCTTCTAAGTTCTTCTAGGTTTTACTGTTCTTCTTGTTCTAAATCTCATATTACTGTTTTTACTGTTCTTCAAAGTTCTTCTAGGTTTTACTGTTCTTCTTGTTCTAAATCTCATATTACTGAATTTTCGCTGTATATTGCGTAATTTGTTGGGTGTATATGGTTGATTGTTGGTTTTATATGGCGTAATTTATTGGGTGTATATGGATTATTGTTGGGTGTATATTATTTAATTTGTTGGAGGTATATGAAGTAATTTGTTGCGTGTACATGGCATAATTTGTTGGGTGTATATTTCTGAACTGATATAATGTAATATAATCAACTGTTGCAACTGTTCTAATGTTGCTTGTCCTTGGGTGTATATGGCATAATTTATGCATGTTTGAGTGAATTGAACATCATTTTAAACTGATCTAATTAAATACTTATGAGAATCGGTATAGGTGTATGTGGCTGAGCTATCGGTGTATCTGACTGGTATCTATAGGTGTATTTTTCATTGCAGTAAAAATGGAAGGCAGAAGTGTGCAAACCAAGGAACTAAAGTGTGCAACCCATCTGTTGAATGAGAAATTCAGAAATATGAGCGACAAAAAGAAAGCCATTGTCAGGGATTTGGGGTTTGGTGGCCTCATGCACATCCCGCCACTAAGGGTGAAACATAAAATATTAAAGGAGTTGGCTAACTCCTTTAAATTAGGGAAAAACACACTCAAAATCGGCTACAATTCATTCAAAGTAACACCAAAAAATAATAGGGGCTGCGCTTGGCCTCAACGTGTCAGGTAACTGGTTACAAACATTGGTGTATATAAGGCATATTGGGGTGTATTTCAAGTGATGTTTTGGGTGTATTTCAACTGATTTTCATACAATGTTGTTTCCCTTTTTGTAGGTGATCTACCGCCTCAGAAAGTCAATTATAAAGATCTTTCTGAAGACAACAAAGAAATTTTTAGAAGATTCCAGGGGAAGACCCTAAAAAGTCTGACAGATGAGATGATGACTATTGGGGTTGATAATGAACAGGATCGCCTCATGTTCAAGAGGATTTTCATCCTTTATATATAGATGGCGTTCCTGTTACCAACCACAATAAACAAAATCTCTCCTGTGCACCTGGCACCAATCTTCAAGATGGACATAATAATAGAGCAAAACTGGGGGGTGCATGTTCTGAATTTTATCTTCAAGGGAATAACAGATTACAATCTGAAAAAGAAAAAGGCAATTGACGGCTGCCTGTTTGCCCTGATGATAGTTTACTTTCATCTATCAAAAAATAAAGACAAGAAAAGGGAAGAAAGATCTCCAGAACCCTGGATTGCCAACTGGACTAGAGAGCAGTTGGTTGAAAGAATGAGCGCAGAAATAGAGGAACATATGGTAAGTGAATAAAATATCTTTGGTGTGTTTTATTTAACTGAATGCTGTTAACTAACATTTCTAATGTTTCAGGAAATTGTAAAGATGGCGGAAACAAAGGAGAAAATGAAACAAATAAAGAAAAAAAGAGAAAAAACCAAAAAAACAAAAAAAGGAAGGCAAGTTCATCATCATCATCATCAACTGAGAGTGAAACAACTGAAAGTGAAGACCATTCTACCTCTGAGTCTGAGACTGAAGAAGACTCAGAGGATACAACAAGGAAACAACCCACCCGAAAAGCCAAAAAGTAAGTAACATACTTGGGTGTATTTTGTGCTTTCATTTGGGTGTATTTTGTGTATTCAATTGGGTGTATTTTGTGTCTTCGTTTGGGTGTATTTTGTGCATTTATTTGGGTGTATTTTCTATATTCATTTGGGTGTATTTTTATGTCTTCATTTGAGTGTATTTTGCCCCTTTTAGTATGTTTTTAAAAAATAATTGTTTGCCTTCCAGAATGGAATCCAAAAAAAGGAAGAAGATTCAGGAGGAATCTGAACCAGAATCTGAATCGGATTCTGAATCAAATGATGAGTAATATTATGAAATTATTATTGCTTTCCTTTCGATTTGTTATCAAAATTTCATGTATTAACAGAGCGTCTCTTATTAACTTTTAGAAGCGAAGAATCATCACCAATAGAGAAACAAAAAACAAAGAAAAAGACTCAAAAAACACTCCAAAAGTAAGCACTTCTTTCGATAGTATTTTCTGATCAAATTATTTTTTATTTTTTATTTATACTTATTTTTTGCCCCCAGGAAACAATCCAAAAAGAAAAAGGTCACTGTTGAGGATTCATCTCCCGAACAAGCTCAATCCTATCATGGGTAGAGTACTTTGTAAGCTATATTACCATTTATCATCAAAATTATATTTGTTAACATGTTCTTTTATGCATATACTGTCAGACCTGAAATTGAAACTGAAGAATTAGAAGAATTTTTGAGGGAAAACAATGAAAAATCTGCTGCACTGGGGTATGTCTTATTGGGGTGTATATTCCAGATTTTAAGGTATTTTCTTTACTAGTAATTGTTTCTTGTTTACCAAGGAGAAGGAAGCTGACATGCGATCGACGGAAGCTCACTATGTCTCGTCTAAAACGTAAGAAGCTTTATTTGATAAAATCTTGTTATCCTGATTTAACAGTATGGTATTTTTTGTGAATAATATGTACTCTATTATGTTTAGAATACTAGACGTAAACTTAGGAAGTGATGATCCTTTGTCTCAAGGACACACTGATCAAAGTAGCGTAAACAAACCGGCGGAAAGCATGTAATTTCTCTTTCAAATATTCGTTGCTTTTATTCTTTTATTAGCTACTACAGAATTAGAAGTAGTAGCTAATAAAAGAATAAAAGCAACGAATATTTGAAAGAGAAATTACATGCTTTCCGCCGGTTTGTTTACGCTACTTTGATCAGTGTGTCCTTGAGACAAAGGATCATCACTTCCTAAGTTTACGTCTAGTATTCTAAACATAATAGAGTACATATTATTCACAAAAATACCATACTGTTAAATCAGGATAACAAGATTTTATCAAATAAAGCTTCTTACGTTTTAGACGAGACATAGTGAGCTTCCGTCGATCGCATGTCAGCTTCCTTCTCCTTGGTAAACAAGAAACAATTACTAGTAAAGAAAATACCTTAAAATCTGGAATATACACCCCAATAAGACATACCCCAGTGCAGCAGATTTTTCATATTCTGTATATATATATATATATATATATATATATATATATATATATATATATATATATATATATATATATATATATTTAGAAAAAAGCCCTTTAATGTTTTATTCGAGAAAAAAAAAGGCAGGAAAATAAAGCAAAAAATGCAAGTATGTAAGTTCCTAAAAAAACAATGCCTGTCTTTCTTTTGAATGCTTCGGGTGTATTTTCTGACTTTCTTAGGGTGTATTTTAGGTTCAGTCTAGTTGAAGAGTCAGCCAGTGAGCCAGCTGAAGAGAACATGATGATTGTTAGGGAAGAGACATAGTCCGAAGCGCTTGTAATGTGAGTTTCTCAAGAAAATTTAAACATAATAACCTTTTTATATTTGGGTGCTTTGTTAGCCTTTTATTTTTCTTCTTGTTTAAAGTTCCGATTCAAGTTTGTCTACCGCTATCCCAAACAACCACAGTGCCGAAAGTTGAACAAACACCTCTGACAGAAAATGAACCAACCCCTTTGCTAGAAATTGAAGGAACTACAAAAAGGTAAGAAATAGTCTTGGGTGTGTATTTGGTTACAGTTTGGATGTATATTGTCCCTGTTTGGGTGTATATGATCTTTGTTGGGGTGTATATTTTCACGATTGATCCCTAACTAGTTTTTTTATAACACGATTAATTTTACCCCTGCAGCACTCCAGAACCACCCCAAAAACCTGAAGAAAGCACACCCGCACTTCCACTAGCTCCATAAAAAATGTAAGTTCATCAGATTAAAATCAATGTTTCATTATCATTCGTATATTCTTATTCTTAATATACGTTATACATGGTCACGCAGTAATCCAGCCCCAGAAGACGATGCTGCGCTGCTGATGATGGCACGAACAGCATCGTATGTTCCTTAAACAGATCCGATGCCATCATTCAGCCTTGGCTTGACTGATTCAAGCCAAGAAGAAGCAGCAACGCAGGAGGAGGCGACAATGCAAGATGGAGAGCAGGCAAAAACTCCTGAAAACCCAAAACTGCTAGAACAATTAGGGAATCTCGTAGAAAAAATTGCAAGTGGTGGGGTGACAACAAAAGGAAAAAGCTCACAAATTCGAAAGGAGAGTGGTGGAGAGAGTTTCGAGAAGTTTGAAACTCATGTGAGGACGAATGAAGATACTTCTGACATGAAAGAGAAATGCTACATCTGGGCCATACGAGTGAAGACATATGCAAATGGACTAACTAATGAGTTTGATACCGTGTGCACACTCCAAGCCCAAGATAAATACATTTTGTCAAAAGTCCACCTTGCATCACTCGCAGCTGAAACGCATATAGAAGATGAGGTAATATTACAATAACATAAATGTTTTTATGACCAAAATTAACTGCAATGCTAATTCATATAAATTGATTTCGGCATCTTTTTCTAGATTGTCTCTGCCATGTGCCTCATCCTAAACCAGCAAAAGATTAAAAGGTTTCAAGAAGAAGTATACTGTCTCCCCCCTGATATTGTGGTAAAGTTTGGTTCAACGAATTTTGGGTGTATTTTCTGCATTCCTTCGGGTGTATTTTCTGTCTTAAATTGCGTGTATTTTATGTGTTTATTTGGGTGTATTTTCTGCATTCGTTTGGGTGTATTTTCTGTATTCATTTGGTGGTTCACAATTTTTGCAGAACATGGCCATTGTAAATCATCCAGAAGGGGTCTTCTTACAACCTAAAACTAATAAGCCATTCAGGGTGGAAGACTACCCAATGTTTATACCCTTCTTGGACCTTAAAAAATTAGCATCGCATCGTTATGTAAGTTTTCATTTCTAAAACTTTTTATTACCCTTTTTTACTTATGTGCCAAATAAATTAAAACAGTGTTCAATCTGAACATATTTTAGATTTTTGCACATGTTTGTCATTCAGAACATTGGTGGTTATGGTTGGTTGATACAAGAAAGCGAAAATTTTATATAGTCGACCCACATCACACGAAATCTCCGTCCGATAAGAGAATAGCCCTAAATACATTCATTGTAAGTTGGTTCTGTGTTTTGTATTTTAATATTTGGGTGTATTTCTATTCAATATAAGGTTTAAGTTTGTGCTCCTTTGGGTGTATTACTGATTTGTTTTGTATTTTAAGAGATATATAATTTCACGAATTAGAGTATATATTAGGGGGCACCTCTGAAGACAAGGGACAAGGACAAGGAAATTGACCCCCATACATTAACATCTCAGGCCAAAAGACAAGGTATAAATCCATCTCAGGCCAAAAGACAAGGTATAAATCTTTCACTCTGAAAATTAAACTTTCCTATATGTAATTTGTAATTTATTTTTTTGGTTTTCAGCTATGACTGTGCTATTTACATAATAAAGTGGCTTGAGATAATTCAGCCTGAAAACATTAAAAGGTTGAAGTATGAGTGGGACAATTGGACCCAGGTAAATGTGTTTAAAACTAAATAACTCTGTATTACTTTACTCAATTAACATGGTTGATTAAACAGAATATTCTTTTTAATTGTAGGACGAGGTGGACCACTTTAGAGTAGAATATGCTTCCCGGATTCTATTCCATGAAATGAATCAAGACAAAGTTGAAGCCATTAGAGGAAGTAATGCAATAAGACTGTCCAAGCCATCCTCATTGTTATTGAGTCCATATTGGCAGATAGATTCTAATGATATTGAAACTGATTAATGTAACTGATAGGTAGTCTTGTAAATAGAACACATGCTGTAAAAAATTGCATTTATAAACAACTTCTATTCAATGAAATTTTTTTTCCATAGTTAAACTGTCTGTGCTATTAACCTATCTGTGCTGTATTCAAAAGCTCTGTATTACAGGTGGTAAAGTATGAAGGAAAATAAATAACGAGATATAAACCCAAAACATAAAATTTTACACCCAAAGAAAGTTGAATATACACCCAGGGGAATTGAATATACACCCAAAATACTATACCCTGATGCTTTACCCTTAAAACAATAAACCCTTAAATCCTAAACCCTAAACCCTAAAACCCCTAAACTCTAAGCCACCCAACCAATGATACACCCAAAACACAGAGTTTTACACCCAAGAGAAGTCGATTATACACCCAAACATCTATCCATTATGCTTTATTCCTAATCCCCTAAAATCCTAAACCCAAAACCCTAAACCCTAAAACCTAAACCCTAAACCTTAAAAACCCTAAACCATAACAAATTAAAAAAATAATAATTTATAACATAAACAGCAGCAGCCAAATATATATATATATATATATATATATATGTGTGTGTGTAAAATGTGGAACACAAACAAATTCAAAAATACACCCAAAAAACAGTGTTCTACACCTATATTCTGTAATTATACACCCAAAAAGTTATCCCCTGCTGCTGGTTGCCTGAATTGAAAATTCATAACACGTCCTAGATATTTGCTGGAATTTGGACACACCACTGATACAGCATCAAAGACGTTTAACTGGAAATAATAAACTCACATATTAGCAAATCAATTAACAAGAAAATTAGAATCAATCACCACAAGTTTAAAGAAAATCACTTTTACCTTGTTTAGATCTTTTGTTTTCTTCTTCTTTGAGGCATTTGTAATCTGTTTGTCCAACTTTGAACCTAGCCTATTTTTTGGACATCCTCTTGTTCGAATCCTTGGAGGGCTTTGAAGCTCGTTAACGGATTCCAAGTTCGCATCTTCGTGAGATAACGAACATGTCCCCTTCTTTTTGGCTTTCAATTCTTCCATCTCAACTAAGGGTGGCAAAGCGGGCTGACCCGCCCCAACCCACCCCGCCTAGGCCCGCCCCATAAACGGGGCGGACCGGCCCACCCCGCCAACTAAAATGGGCTCAAAATGCTAGCCCGTCCCGCCTTATGGCGGATTGGCGGGTCGGCGGGCTAGCCCGCTTGATTTTTTTTTTTGAAAAATAAAATTCATTAAAATTAACCAAAAAATAATAATTAAAAAATCAAATACAAATAAAAAATAGTCAAATTATAATATAATTTTTTTATTTTTTTTAATTTTTAACTTCAATAAAATTGTTCAAAATAATATTTGTCAATAGAATCATCTTTATTTTAAAAAATAAGTCACATAATCTAAGCATATATACGAAATTATAAAATAAAATAAATAAAGTTAATAACTAAAAAAAGAATAAAAACAAAATATGAAAAAAAAGTGTTTAAAAATTCTATAATTATTAATTTTATAATAGTAATCACTTTTTTATTTAATAAAAAAAGAAAAATAAAAATCTTTGGCCCGGCGGATCGGCCCGCCTCGCCCCGCCAAAACCCGCCAATTTGGCAGTGCGGGTTTTGACGGGTTTTTTTTAATTTGGTGGGCTCCAAATTCTAGCCCGACCCGCCTTTTCTAGCGGGTTTAGCGAATCGGCCCGACGGGTTCGACCCGTTTTGCCACCCTTAATCTCAACCATGACCTTATCGTACGCACGGTGCAGAATGGCAATCAACTCGTCCGATTCTGATGCAAATTCGCAAATATTTTGCGAACGAAAAACTAATTCGTCAAACCTCTTGTTTCTTGGCTGCAACAATGGCTCGTCGTGGCTGCTCTTGATGTGTGTGTGTCGCCTCTTTACCTTCTTGCTCCATTGTTCCAATATATATCTCGATGACACTTGGCTTACTCGTTCAAAGCTTAACACATTTAGTGCGTGACGGCACAATATCCCTCTTGACTCGAATAATAAGCATTGACATTTTACCTTGGCTGCTAATGAGTCGTAAGTAACCACAAACTTGTTGAATATTGAGCTGGAAACTTGTTCTCCAACTTCGTATACTGAATAGCCTAGAGCGAAATTTGTTAATCTAGTAATGCAATTCGCCTTTCCTCTAAATTGTGCTTGGACTTCCCTAAACTTTTGATGAGTGTACACATCTTGAAACTGAGCTTCAATGGAGGATTTGGTTGCACACGGTATGACCGTATGAAAATCTGCAGCATCTGATTCTCTCTCTACTTGCTCCCTGCTTCCGAGGCAATTATCGTATTGTTTGACAAATTGAATAAGCGAGCTGTTCCGGGTAATAAACTTGTTAAAAAATGAATGCACGCTTTCGCTCCTTTGTGTGCTTTTCATCCTTGCCCAGAAGTGGTGATCCAGATAGATTGGAACCCATATATGACGGTCTTTATAAAGATCTGCATAATACACCCAAAAACAGACTATAAATACACCCGAAAAAATATGCAATTTACACCTCTGCTGCAGATTTTAAACAACATTACCTGACAGCCACTTGTTATCCACAAGACCAAAATTCAGCAGAAAATTATTCCAATTCCTATCAAATGAGTCTTTACTATGAGAGTTCCAAACAACTTGGCTCAATTCTTGTTCAATATCAGCATGTCCCTTGTACCCGTTTAATTTGCTTGGAATCTTCTTCATGATGTGTCAAATACACCAACGGTGAATTGTTGTTGGCATACAAGCCTCTATAGCCCTTTTCATTGACGTGCATTGATCAGTGAGAAACCCTTTCGGAGCATTTCCCCCCATGCAACGAAGCCAACATTGAAATAACCATTTGAACAACTCAATTTTTTCGTTTTTCATCAAAGCACATCCGAGAAGTATTGACTGACCGTGGTGATTCACCCCGACAAAAGAACCATGAACCAGATTATACCTTAAATAAATTACGATATTACAGAATGAAAATCATTACGTACACCCGTATAATGAATTTACACACCCAAATAACATCCAATATACACCTCTGCAGCAGATTCATAGAATAAAATTAATGTAGCAGCATAAACAATAACAGCATATTACCTGTTTGTATTGTAGGTGGTGTCAAATGAAATAACATCTTCGAAATACTCAAACGCAGCTCTGCTCCTTGCATCGGCCCAAAAAGCAAGCTTAATCGATTGATCGTCCTCGAGTTCGAGCTCGAAAAAGAAATTCTGATTCTTCTCTTTCATTCTCAATAAATATTTCCTGAATTCCTTTGCATCTTCTTGTTCCGAAACATTCCGCACTTCTCTCGTGATGTAATTCCTCACATCCTTTTCAATAAAATTTAACCGCGGTGACCCCGACTGCCGCAACGAATAATTGGAATGTTTTGCTTGGTCTGATACCGGCCTCCTCGTTATTCTCTATTGTACGACGAACGGACATGCTTAGTTCCCTGTGCTGTTTGAGCATCTCTGCTTGAGTTGGACAGCAGGGGTGTGAATGATGCAGCACGACCTTCGAGATGATCCAAGCACCAACATCCTTCAATGTGTGTATATAAATTCTTGCAAGACAATTTACACCAGCTGTGGGAATTGTCTTCTCGGTCGGAGATATTTTAGATTTTCATTTTTCCTCTCTGCTACATGTGATCAATTGATTCTTAATTTCGTTTTCCTTTTTATTTGTACTCCGAACTCTTGTAGAAAAATGTGCAGCCTTAGCATAGTCCTTGTAAAATTTTGCAGCATCTTCAAGATTTTTAAAAGTCATTCCAACCTTGGGAACAAGCTGCTCATCAACAACAGAGAGGGGCTGCAAAATACAACACGTTAAAAACAAAAAAATACTATAGAATTTCTGCACCTCATAAAAAAAATAACAATCAAAGTAACATACACCCATGGACTCCTGATATACATCCGAACGACAACAAGTCAATTAAAAATAACAAGAAAAACCATAAACTGTAAATACACCAAAACTTCCCTAAAATACACCCAAACCATCCTAAAAATATACCCAAAAAGTTCTGATCTACACCCGAGCGTCTGCTATAAATTGCAGATAATTAATCAAAACTAATACATTGGATTCAATCCACAGATTATGTTCACGCATTAATTTCACAGTCTAGGTTCACGAATTATTCAGCTAGACGATCATAATTAACTGAAACTAAATCAAACCTCAGGAACTTCGTTTGATTCAAATTCAAAATCCACTTCGCCGTGATTGAGCTCACAATCTGAGATTGAATCCACTTCGCCGTGATTAAGCTGACAATCTGAGGTTGAATCATCCATTATCTTCAAAAGGACTTCAAAATTTGATTTCAGAAACCAGAAAATCGAAATAAAACGAAACTAGCGTTACAGTTCGCAAAACTCAGGCGAATGACGAAGATCAAAGAAGTGATAAACGCAGAAAAAAGAAAAATCCAAAAGACCAGGGGAGAACGCGAGAAGGAAAACGAAGAAACTTGGAAAGAGATTCGAAGAAGGTAAGGAAATCTTTTGAAAATTGGAAGAGAGATATTCGCGCGTTAATTGATTTTGATTGAAACTAAATTCTGTTATATAGCGCATGACTTGTACGTATAAATTGCAGCGCGTTTAGGATTTTAATAAGTTCAGCACTTGTAAAACTTGTAAATGCTAATTGCTTGTATGCTAAGATTAATCCTTTTATATATTAAGAAATTACTTTGCATGAGCAATGATTCAACAACTCAAGTCTCATAGACAGAAACATTTGATTGATCAGACAACAGGCTATAATAAATAAAAGTCTATTGTATGCTATCTAAATTTTTAAGAGCATTACAATCTAGATTTTTTTTTCTTTTTCAATAAGAGATCCCTATTTCACTTTTTATATTTAAGCTATGCATATAGCAATATTTCTTACATTCCAAATAGAATATAGGCAGTATGAAATTATTTATGTTAATAATAAGAAAATTCAATTTTGTCAATTATGTGAATTCATTCTAATCATTGCCAACTATAAAAAGTTTAAGCAGACTTGTATTATTTGCTAACTATTGTATTCTGCACAAATTTAACCAAAGACATTTTAGATATTTCTAATATAAATATTAGAAAAGCTTGATCTATTTAATTTGTGGTTGGTTAATCACTAACCATAGTTTTATAAAACTTCATGCCTCTAATTCCCACCTTGTACTACTATTTGAAAGTTTGTATACTAACAGATGCAGTTCCACTCACTTTTATGTTCTAGTAAAACTCTTTAGTTTGTGTATTTCAATGGCTATCTGAATATTTTACTTGTAATTGAACCACTTTTTGTCATGATTCTTGGGACTGCCACACTTTTTTTCTGAAGCTAAGGTAAACAAATTATATATATGTTTTTTTTAATTATTATTTTGATGATTCAAATTAAGAGACATCAATAATTTTATATAAATGAGGAGTTTCTGCTCTGAATTTCAATTTCTGTATTATTCCATTGGGTTGTGTTAGGTAACCAATGACTTTCTTGAACAATATGAACAACGGACCTTAAATTTAGTTATTATTAGATATTAATTACTCATGCCACTAATTAAATTTGGAATTAATTTACTTTTTTAACCCCATTATTTACATTATTCATTGTTCATAATGTTAGTTGTCTACTTATACTTTTTCTATTCCACTTAAATCCTACTCAATTTCAATCCACATAATTTTACTAAGAGATTGGATAAACTTAAAAGTTAAAACAAAATTGTTAGATAATTTTTGGTAAATGATTTTAATTTGTTTAAGTGCTTATAGCATTTAATATAAAGTGAAGTGAGTATTCAATTAAATATTCCTATTACAATTTTAACATTTTCAGTTGTGCATGGTAATCTTTGATACATCCTCATATCAAATAATTGAAATCAGAATCAGTTAAAAATTATGTTTTCAAGAACTCTGACCAAAACAAAAATTTTGATAGTTAGTTCAGGATGCAATTCATGATGACTAACAATTCATCTTTAATTTGTGATTTCTACTTGTTGGGTTGAGATTCTGTTGCTTGTTTTATTTATTGGCTTTGCTAACTTGATTAGACCACAATTAATATAACTAACATTCGTGTCATGTATTTTGCTTGCTTTCTAAGATATATGTTCCCCTTTCACCTCAGCTACCGGTGACTATATTTCAAGAATTTGTGCTCCTTACTGAAATAAAAGCATGTTGTGGTTAGAGTTCATTCAATTATAGTAGACAAGCTTGTTTTATTAGACAAGCATGTTTATTAGAGAAAAAGAAGCAGACGCTATATATGCTAAAAAACTTTTGAACTGGAATATAAAGAGGGAAAGAACATAGAAATTGTAATACACAAAGGGATATAGAGACATGGCGTGTATTAATTGAATGAGTGGAGCCCATATATCAACAAGCTACTCACATGATCTGAGAGATTAGGGGTGTACATGGTCCGGTCTAATCTGAAGATTCGGTCCGGCCCCGAACACTTTAGGGGCTAATTTAGTGTAATTTCATCGGGTTTAGGACTGGGTAAGGATTTCAAAGATAGACCCGGTTATTATTTCGGGTCGGGTCCGGGCCATAGCTCAGGTCATCCGAACTCGGTCCGGTAGTCCGGTTATCATACACAATTAATATTTTGTGTTATTAGTAATGGATGATGGTTATTTTTATGTGGAATTTAAATATTGTAAACCTTAATATTTTGTGTTATTAGTCATTTATAAGATTATAAGTTAATGTTTTATGTTTAAAATGCATAAGATTTTAGACAAATGCATAATATTGTGTTATTTGTATTGATTTAAATATTTGGTGTTAGACAATATTAGTATTGATTATGGTTACACTATAATTTTAGAGAATGGTTGGTTCTTGTTATATTTTTTTAAGTGAATTTTACTATGTAAATTGTGAAATAAAGGTTAGAGATTAAGTGATTTTTACATGCTAAAGACCCGGCTTTTACCCGATTTTTACCAAGTTTTCACCGGTCCGAAAATGCGTAGGTTTCATCGGGTCTATGATCGGGTTAGGGTCTAAAAATTAGACTCAGTCTATATTTCGGGTCGGATCTAGGTTAAGCTAAACCCGGTGTGGCCCGACCCATGTACACCCCTACGAGAGATTGCCATGTAAATGATTAACAATTTAGTTATTTATTAATTTTACAAAAAAATAATTATATACTAATTTTTACCTAATAACATTAACCATTTTTTTGATAATAACTACTAATAAAGTTATTTAAAGGACTTTATTATAAATTTGAATTCAAAATATGAACTCAATTCTAAATTTCTAATTTTTAAGGTTATAATGATATAATATAAAATTGAGTAAATAATATAGAGACAGGAGGTAATAAACCTAAAATTTATAACAAATGACAAAAGCTTCTTGATGGTAACCACTTGGTAATTGCCATAAGATCAAAAGCGTGTTGTTCTTATGTTTTGTTTCTACTTTCTATCTCACATTCTTGGAACCATTTGCCAAAGATACAATAACTGAGAGCAATGAAGAATAAAATAATAATGAAAAAATAGAACAGATAAATATGAGAGAGGAAACAAGTTGTAGAAGAAGCTAACATGACTTATTAGTTTGGGGTTGACTTATTAATTTATATAATTTTTTAATTAAATAATAAATCATTAGAATAATTAAATATATAATAATAGAATAATCAAATGTATTTATAATAATATAATAAAAAATTAAAATAATAAATAAATATATATATATTAATTAATTAATTAGTGATTGATTTTTAATATACGGATAGAATGATTGATATATTTTGAATTTTTGATCATGTTGCATCACGGGAATGAAAAAAAGTTGAGAACAACGAAATACAAAAGATCACCACTAAACACGTAAAAATAACATAAAGACTCTGTGCTTTGACACCATATATTTTACATAAATGAACCCCCACATACATATTTTGGGGGATTATTCTATTCACTTACAAGTTGGTTTTCCATTAATAATGTTTATGTAATTATTATTTGATTCTAAAAGGTTTTGATAATCTCTTGAGAGGTCTTTTTGTTTTTAGTTTAATGACTTGCCAGTCACTCTCCACCGACACACATACATAACTGTCCGTGTTGACAACAAACACATCACTATTATACTTGTGTCGATTCAACCTTAGATCAACTATCCAACTTTTTTTTATTGTTTGTACAATTGAGATTTTAAAAATAAAAATAAAAATATTTTATGTTTGAATATACTTATAAAAGTACATTTTATTAGAATAAGAAGTAATTAAATTATTTGTAATAAAAAATATGTAAGCACCTTTTATCAAAATTACAATTATGGCATTCATACGGAATAAAAAACTATTTGACATTGTTTTAGTTTTAATAAGCAATAACCGATTATATTTTTTTATTTTAAATATGAGTGTAATAAAAAAAAATCTCACATTAAAAGTATTAATATTTGTATAGTATTACATTTAAAAGGTATGAATTTTTTTAATAGGAAAACTTATCTTTCAGCAGAAATATGGAATACATTTGTAAATTAATCTTTTTTTTTTAAAGTTCAAATAAATAACTCAAAAATACATTTGTTATGTACTTTTCAAAAATTGTAAAAGAAAAATTTTTCTTCCTTACTTTTTTTTTTTAAAAGTACAAATAAAAAATTCAAAATATAAAATAAGTATTTTATTTTTTAGTACTTCTTGTTCTTCTATGTCTTAAAATGAAAATCATAGATGGAGACATCGAGTAGTACTCAGCGTAATTGAAGGGGGATGAGCCCACTTAAGTAAAGCAAAGCTATCATTATATGTAAAGACTTTTAACAAGGGAGAGGAATCAACGAAGAAACATCCAGGAAGAACCTAGCCACCTAGCTATCATTATGGTTGACTACTTGACTTCACTTGCCTCTTTATATAACCCTAGTCTAATAGTCTTTAGCTAAGAATTAATCACACCACACTAACACACACAACATTCGATGTCATATTCTCTTTTCTCTAGTCCATCTGCTTTCAATGTTCCTCTAATCAAACATGATGTCTTTGTCAGTTTTCGAGGAACAGACATTCGCACTTCTTTTCTTAGTCATTTGACAGCAGACTTGAACCGTAATCAAATTGATTTCTTTGTTGACGATAAAAAGCTTTATCCCGGAGATGAGATTTCATCCACCCTCCTTCGAGCTATTGAGCAATCATACATTTCATTGGTTATCTTCTCTGAACACTATGCTTCTTCAAGATGGTGTATGGAAGAGCTTGTGAAGATTATTGAATGCATGGAACAGTATGAAAGGATTGTGATACCTGTTTTTTATAATGTTGATCCTTCTCATGTAAGATATCAAAAAGGAACTTTTGGAGAAGTTTTTGATGTCCACAAAGAGAGATATGAAGAGGAAATTATGCAGAATTGGAAATCTGTTCTCAAGAAGACGGCAAATTTATCTGGAATTCATTATCCATCGAAATATCGGTAAATTTTTTCATCCATAAAAATATATGCTTTTGTTATTTAGCCTCTTTTGCTGTTTGTTATTTAATTTTATATTTATTACCCCTATAGTGATTTCATCATTGCTCTTACATCAAATTAGTTTACTTTAACGATTTAGATCCTCTAAAGTTTGAATTTCACTTTAGAGAATAAAGTGTGATCTCTTACCATTTATTTTGTAAGTGGAGCCAAGAGTAAATATGAGAGAGAAATCATTCAAAAGTAGAAAATCACACTTTATTTTCTAAAGTAAAAATTCAAAATTTAGAGAATCCAAATCCTTATTTTAAATAGACTAATAGAAAAATCATATCTTTTTAGGTAAAAAAAATCAATTTTTTTTATTTTTTATTTCTTATGAGTCATAAAAAATGTATAAAAAAGTGTACACAAAAATACAAATAATATTCTTTCTTTTAAGTATTGTTGGCTAAAATTTAAATTAAAAAAGAGAGAGGAGAGAGATATGTACTACTATCTAGCAAGCAGCAATCATAGCAACTAGGAAGGAATATACATAGGTGAGTTTTATCGTATCCCTCTTAATTAAGAATAAAAATTATTCTTTCTAGTTGATTTTATTTGAATTTAATTTAATATTATATCATTAATCAATAATTAATAAATTATATTTTAAATCTCAATATTTATATTTGTATAATTTTATTAAAATTTCAAAATATTAATTAAATCTAAAAATATATCACAGTTTTATTATCCTAAAATATTCTTTAAATTATTTATAAAAGACTAAAATATTATTTTGAGAATTGTTACAAAGGATTTAGAGTATCGTTTTTAACATTATAACAAAAACAACCTTTTAGTATTAATAAAAAACTAAAATACCATTTTAAGTTAAAGATTATTAAATGATATTAGAATTAAAATTTAAATAGGATTTTAAAAATATTAAAATATTCACAGAAAATAATTATTTAATTTTATTAGAAAATATAAATTTTAATTTCATTTTTAAAAGACTAAAATACCTTTTTAGAATTAATTTTGTTTAAATATATTTAAAATTATAAATTTGAGTATTTAAAAATATTAAAATATCCCTATAATTAATTTAAAAAATTAAATCACTTTTTAGGATTAAGTTTCATAAACACTAAAATATCCTTATATATATGACTAATTAATATTGTTTGATTGTATGAAAAATTAGACATTTAAATTTAATTTTAAAATGATTAGAACACGGAAAGAGTTCATTTTAAGAAATTAAAATACCTTTCGAGAATTAATTTTAAAAGACTAAAATATTTTTATAATTAATTTTCTAAAGACTAAATAATCTCTTAAGATTAATTTGGAAAATACTAAAATACTATAGGATGAATAAAGATTATTTGGTTTTATTAGAAATCAGGAACTTGACTTTAATAATAAAAAGACTAAAATAATACCTTCTAGAATTAAAGTTGTTTAATTGTATTAAAAAATTGAATTTGATTTTAGAAAGATTAAAATAAAATAACTTTATAGTTAATTTTGAAAAGATTTAATTACCTTTTTAAAATTTAATTTGTTTATTTGTATTATAAATTTAAAACATGAGATACTAAAAGATCCTCTTAATCATATTTTAAAAAACCAAAATACCTTTTCAAGATTAATTTTAAAAGACTTTATAAATGGTTTAATTATTCTGTCGGTACCTATAGTTTTACAGAATTTTTAATTAGGTCCCTATACTTTTTTTATATTCGTTTTATTTATCAAAATATTTTATTAATTCTAACGTTTTTATTACGACAGAAACTTAATTACAAAATCTGATATAATATAGAAACTTAATCAAAAAAAATATAAAAATTTAATCAAAAATTTAATAAAATTATAAAAGTCGATAGAATAATTAAACCTAGATAGTAGTGTACTAGTGTCTGAAATATTCCCAATCGTCTCACTTTTTTTTTTTTAGTTATTGTTCATTATTTTGGAGAAATCCACATTCTTGTGTTGTTCGGCTAATTTTTTTTTTAGAAATGGATGAGCATGCTGTTGTATACTTGTAATATCCATTATTATGGGTAAGTTTGGTGTTTTTTTTTAATATAAAAAATCATTTTTTAAATTGAATTATCAAATCAGATAATCAAATTTGAGCGTAGTATTAAAATTTCAAAAGAAATTTGAGGGTCAAATTTTATGATGGCTAAGATGTAAATTTTGTAGGTACACAAATAAAAAATATATATTTATGATTTTAAAATGATAAAAAATTTATAAACACAAATCTGATATTTAAATGTTTTATTTAAAAAAATAAAAAATTCATAAACACAAACCTAACCATAAGATTTTGATATCAAAATTTGATTTTTAGAATTTATTTTAATTGTCTTCCACAATTTCATGATAAATTTCTCACTTTTATAATACAACAAAAAATATATTCCTCTCTAATATTTAAAATAAAAAAAACTATTCTAGACCATCTATTTATTTTATTAATCAATAAAATATTTATCTTTGAGAAAAAAAATAATTTTAAAAGATTAAAATATCCTTTCTGAGTTAAAATTATTTAATTGTATTAAAAATTAGAAGTATCAATTTACTAATACTAGAATACTTTTTTTTAATTTTAAAATGGTTAAATTTAGGATTCGTTTTAAAAGGAATCAAATAAATTACCTTTTAACATTAACTTTGTTTAGTTGTATTCGAAATTTGGTTTTGATTAAAAAAAAAATATTATTTTACACATACATAAAAATATTAGTATAAGAATAAAAATATTTTAATATCAATGAGCTATAACTCAAATGATATAGTTTTTCCATATTTATTTGCGAATTTGAGTCTTTCAATCTTTGGTAAAAAAAAAAAAATATTTTAATATCATAATTATTATTATCTTAGTATTCTAAATTGAATAAAGTTACATAAACAATTTTGAATTAAATATTTTCATAAATTTTCACATAGCTTTATAAATTTGTAATTACATAATTGTTAAATTTTATATATCTATTTAAATTTCGTGACATGCGCGGATATAGATCTAGTTTCATACTAAATTGTACAAATAAACAGAGTTATGCATTCACCTTAAGTTGGTCATATCTGTTTCAACTGAGAAAAGCAAACTGACAAAGATTTTCATTAGAATAAAGAAACAGCAATAAATAATAATATTTAGTTACTTTAGATATTAAAAAAGTTAGCTACACATGGAAAAAAAAATTCACTTTTATAAAAAAAAATTTAAAAATAAATTTAATATATTTTACTAAATATCGAAATTGCTTGATATAATTAGTATTAAAATATAAATTCACTAAAATCACCAGCTTAAACATGCTCATTTTCTTTTTTATTACTCGTCTCCGTTATTATTGTTTTTTTTCCCTCTTCTTATTCTTGTCTATTTTTACTTGTACTATGATATACTTTCTCCTTTTCTTTTCCATATACGATAGAAATGAATCAGAACTCATCCAAGATATTGTCAAGAATATTTCGGAAAAATTGTCGCATCTTTTTTCAAATGCACCCCAAGACCTTGTCGGAATTGATGAGCATTTTAAATTTCTTCAACCTTTAATGGCAATGGAGTCTGATGAAGTTCGAACTGTGGGAATTTGGGGCATGGGAGGCATAGGTAAAACAACAATTGCTAGAGCAATATTCGACAGATATGCCTCTCGATATGAAGGTTGCTGCTTTCTACAAAATGTAAGAGAAGAATCACAAAAGTGTGGTGAACACAGCTTATATGAGAAACTTATTTCTGAACTACTTGAGGGAGAACATCTCCTTGTGAAGGGATCAGCCCATGCAAGATCTATGTATGTCAAGAGAAGGTTGAGTCGGAAAAAGGTGCTCATAGTGCTTGATGATGTGGATGCATTAGACAAGTTAGATTATCTAACAAAAGAACCAATCTGTCTGGGAGCAGGTAGTATGGTCATTGTAACAACAAGAGACGAGCAAATTCTACTTGCTAAAAGGAGTGGATAAAAGATACAAGGTTTTGGGATTGAGCTTTGACAGTTCCCATGAGCTTTTTTGCTTAAAAGCCTTTCACAAAAGCTGTCCTGAAAATGGATACAGAGAGCTTTTAAAAATGGCAGTTAATTACACAAAGGGCAATCCATTAGCATTAAAAGTATTGGGATCCTTTCTACACTCAAGGAGCATAAAAGAATGGGAAAGTGCATTGAAAAAACTCAGGGTTCATCCCAATGTGGACATCTACAATGTCTTAAAATTGAGTTATGATGGATTAGATGATTCAGAAAAGAACATATTCCTTGACATTGCATTCTTTTTCAGAGGAGAATACATGGATAATGTTATAAGGTTTCTAGACTCGTGTAATTTCTTTGGCGACATTGGAATAAGCACTCTTGAGCGTAAAGCTCTTATAACTATTGTCGGCGATACAATAGAAATGCATGACTTGATACAACAAATGGGTTGGGAAGTCGTTCGCCGAGAATCAAATAAAGATTCTGGAAAGCTCACTCGAATAAATAAAGCTGAAGATTTCTGCAACTTATTGAAAAATAGTGAGGTAAGAAACTGGTACACCTATTTTGTTTTTGCATGTATTAAACTATTACAATAGCATTTTGTTAGTACTCGTTTTTGGTTTTCAGGAAAAGAGTTTAGTAGAAGGCATTATGATAGACTTGTCCCAAATTGGAGATTTACACTTAAATGCCGACACCTTTAAAAATATGCCTCGTCTAAGATTTCTTAAGTTTTATGATCCTTGGGATCGAAGACAGTCCAAAGTCCATGTTCCCACAACCCTGGACCCGTTTCCGGCAAAACTCAGCTATTTGGAGTGGAATAGTTGTCCTCTGAATTCTCTACCATTAAGGTTTTGTGCAGAAAAACTTGTTGAGCTTAGGATGACTAACAGTCAAATTTCTAAACTCTGGGATGGAGCACAGGTACTAATACCAATATGAACTTCTGTTTTATCCATTTTCTTTTAATTGGAAATCAAGGATTTTTGCATAATGTAATGAATGTATCTCTAAATTGTTACAGGATTTTGTGAATTTGACAAAGCTTGACCTTAGTGGATGTATAAAGTTGGTAGAGCTCCCAGACTTCAGTAAAGCAACGAAGCTTAAAAGCTTAAACCTTTGGGATTGTGAAAATCTATGTCAACTTCATCCATCTATTTTATCCATCCAAACACTTGAGGAATTGCAGCTTTATGGTTGCGAAAAATTGAAGAGTGTCAAAGGCAACACATATTTGAAATCTCTTAAAAGACTCGAGGTTCGACTGTGCTTAAGCCTGGAGGAATTTTCGGTGTCATCAGAGAAACTGACGACTTCGTATTTCTCTTTTTCGAGAATTAAGAGTTTACCATATGAATTCTATTGCTCTACATATCTTGTGTCTCTTTGTCTTTGGCATTGCAGAGAGCTAATTGAGCTTCCATACCATATGAAAACCCTATCAAGCTTATTGAGTCTGGACGTAAGTGGTTGTTGTAGTCTTCGATCTATACCGGAGCTTCCACCATCTATTGAAGTGCTTCTTGCTAATGGGTGCACATCACTGGAAAGAATATTCAGTTTGAAGGCAGCATTTAGTTTGAACAGAAGACAGATCTCATTTGAAAATTGCGTGAAATTGGAAGAGGAGTCGCTGAATGATATTATGGAAGATGCCCATCTCACAATATTGAAAAATGTTTTGTATTGGTTAACAGGTCAATATCAGATGATAAATTATTATGAATATCGTAGAATGGATGGTCGTATTTGTTATCCAGGGTACAAAGTTCCAAAGTGGTTTGGATGTCAGACAACAGAAGCGTCCATAACAATTGAACTTGATCAACCTTACTACCACTTGTTGGGTTTCATCTTCTGTTGTGCTGTTTCTCAAAACTTACCTCCTCCTTTTTTTAATAAATGGGTTACTCTCACTATCAGGTGTGAATACGGCCACTTCGGAGATGATGTTAAGCACACATTTCAAATTATAAGGCCAAACTTTGTTCCTGAAAGACGACGGAACTCTGAAGATCACGTTTTTATTTGGACTTATCAATTTCCTGATGAAGACATGCTTACGGAAATTGAAATGTGTGATGATGATGACAGCACTAGCAACCAAAAGATGTCATTCAGATTCAGTGTTGATAGATCTGATGAATATGGGAAGAGAGTAGAAGAAAGGAAAAAATTGGTTTTTATCAAAGGGTGTGGGATTTTGCCAATGTATGCCTCAACTGTCGTGGATGTCATTCAAAAACTTGAATTGGAGTTCAAGTTGCAGTTGAACCCTCATCGTCATAACTCCATCACAAGGCAGAGTATAGACGCACTGAAAAGCAAGATGATCCGGAAGATTAAAGGAAAATCACATCGACTCCCGAAGAAGTAAATTGCATGACCAAGAATAGGAGTTAGCTGCTTGATCAAAGGTATTATTAATCAGGCACATTCTAAAATGATTATAATTATTGATGTGCACGTTTATGTTATTGAAATGCACTTATTTTATTCATTTGCAGAGTAGTCTGGATTTAAAAGGCAGCAAGGGGGAGTACTACCACTGCATTTGATTTTCAACATTAGCAAAAGCTTCATGCCTCTAATTCCACCTTGTACTACTATTTGAAAGTTTGTACAAACAGATGCACTTACATTCACCTTTGTGGTCTTGTAAACCTCTTATTTGATTTGTGTATCCTAATGTAATTGAACCACTTTTTGTCATGATTCTTGGGAATGCCACACTTTTTTTTACACAAGTGAGGAGTCTCTATTCTTAAGTTTTAATTTATGTATTATTGCATGTAAAGCCTTCTCAAATTCACACGATTTTAATTTATTCTGGTACTTCTAGCATTCAATCAAAAGATTCCCGTTTCAATTTTAATAGCATGATACATTTTCATTAATTATACAGATTCTTTTTTTTTTTTGTTTCCCACAGTCAAGGACTAATCCGCCGCGGTACTGAGCTCCATTTAAGGGTTTGCCGCTGGCCAATGGGTTGCTGCATGCACAAAGCGGGATTCGAGCCCCCGACACTTGCTTAAGCGGACTAGTGAGCTAACCACTAGACCAACCCAACTTGGTTAATTATACAGATTCTATTAGCAGACATGAGTAAATGGTTTGAGTAATCATTTAAGCCCAATAATCCAAGCCTGCCTCCATTGAATTTTCAAGAAATGCATCATTACCAAGTTTTATTTCTCTCTCTCTCTACCTACATATACACATGGTTCCTACATATACACATGGTTCCTCTGTTGGTAGAGAGAGAGAGAGACAGAGAAATAGAACTACTCTCATTATTCTTGCTCTGCAGCAGTCCCAGCAGTGTAAATAGCATCAACTTCATTTGTCTCTCACCATTTCAAAACTAGGCCTAATTTATTCAATACTTAGCTACATCATCGCATGACTCATCATAAAACTAATTTATACTTTGAATGAGTTATCATTTATGCATTTAAAAATAAAATATTTATTGACTATAATTCAATCTAGAGATAATATAGTCACCAAAAAAAAAAATCTAGAGATAATATAAAAAACCAAAAAACTAGATATTAGAATGTGCAGAGTCACACTAAAATTTAAAGTTAATATAGTGAATGTAAACAAAATATGAGTTTAAAATTTTTTAAATAACAAGTTAGAACAATGGACTAATAACTCTCTGGTCAAGAAGTAAAAATAATTAAAGAAAAGAATTTGACAACATCAAACCTTCAAATTTTAAGCATATATCGAATCTTAACACTTTTAAGTCACGTCAAATAATTAAAAAAATTCGATGGATAATTAATATCAAGATACACACTAAAAATTATATTTAAACAAAATTACTGTCAAAAATGAAATTATTTTTAAACTAATTATTAGCTAGCTAGGAATGCGTAAAATTATTCTTAAAAAAGAAAACAAAAAACACATTTTATTCCGTATTAAAAAAATTCATATATATTTCCATATCTTGATGCTCCTTTTGTTGTTGTTCCACAACCCCCTGTATTGTCCTGAATAACCGCCAAAACTGAGCCTCACAAGCATCGTGCCCCCCATTCTCTCTCTTTCTCCTCTTTATATCTTGGCTTATATAATATTAACTTCCAAGTTACAAGTTCCATCCAACCATCTTAGCTTTCTCTCTTCTGTGAAATTGTGACGAAGACAATGGCTTTGAACTCCAGAAAGGGAAATGGGTCAAAAGCCACTGCTGAAGAAGCTTCATGGTACTGTGCTCTTCTCCTTCTTTCTTCCACTCTCCTAATCATGCTAACTATCTTCACTGATGAACACAATAGCAGCACTATTATTACTCTCCGACGACCCTGCGAGGAGATCTATGTGGTCGGAGAAGGGGAGACACTTCACACGATAAGTGACAAGTGCGGTGACCCTTATATCGTTGACAACAACCCTCATATCCATGACCCTGATGATGTCTTCCCTGGCCTTGTCATCAAGATTACACCTTCTTCTTCTTCTCAATAATATTTGTAGTCAAATTTGTTATAATAATTATTATTAGTTATTAAGGTATATATGCATTTGAACGTTGAACTCTTTTATATGCTACTATATAAGTATATATAATGTGAAACTCTTTTTAGTATTGATGAGGTGATATATAATGCAACATATGTTATTCATGTAGCCAACATATGAATTTTCGTTTTATGTATAAATAAATTGTAATGAATTAAGCTGCTTATTATTTCATTTATATAGTCGTCTTTCATACAAGTTACGAATAATTTGTGGAAGAAGAAGCCAGAGCATACATATGGTTATAGCTAAAGAAAGTTTAATCTATGCAGTAGTTTCATAAAATAATATAAAAATAATGTAAAAAAAAAGATAAATATTTGATTGTGGAACACTAGAACTTGTCGGTTAGATAGATGAGCTAGAAGATGTTTTGTTCATAGTGTGTGCGGTTGATTCAAAGATTTTAGGACAAACTTCTAAAGAAGTCATTGTCAAGGAACCATTTATTTTACATTCTCGTACAGTTAAGGACTGAACAAATTGTATGCTTCTCAATTTTTAAAGATTTTCTCTCTTACCTCTTACCGATTTTATTTTGTTTTTTTTTATGCAATGCTTTTTATGTTTATCTTCTGATTCAATTGTTGAGTTGTCATCACAATTCAAAAACTTAAGTGATAAAGAGATTGATACATGTATATATTATCTGATCAATTTTTAAATAATATAACACTTTTTAAAATATACTATATAGTTAATTAATTTACCTCTTCATACCAACGAGCTATAACTCAAATGAATCGTATTTTTAGAGTTTGCACATATAAATTAATAAAATTTATTTGTTGAATATAAATTTAATATTTATTTTGATAAAATAATAATCAAATGTATCAACATAAAAGATAGTGTTTATTATCCAGGTTACAAAGTCCCAAAGTGGTTCAGATGTCAAACAGAAGAAGCATCCATATTTATCTAATCCAGGTTGTAACGAAGACATAGTGGCAGTGATGTTTATGGCTGCACTTGTAAACGAAAGATGTCAATTCATTATATTCAGTGTTGATAGGATTAAGAAAGGGAAGAGAGTCGAAGATGATGAAGATTATTTTATCAAAGGCTGTGTTCAATTTTTCATAATCATTATTATTGTTATTAGTTTTTTAATGTATATATGCATATGAACATTGTACTGTCTTATAAATTATATGTTACTATATATAGAGAATGTGAAACTCTTCTATTATTGAGCTCAATATAAAATGCAACATATGTTATTCATATAGCCATCTTCTTTTCTTATCTCAAAATCGCAAACACCCTAGGCCTATAGGCTATAGCTATTTGCCTATTTCATTTATATGCTATATATATACACTTGGAATTCAAACTAAACTTATTAGATTTCTCATCTAATTTAAAAAAAATTTAAAATAAGTTTTTAGGGAAAAAAAACCTGATGTTTACATTATTATTTCTTATGCACACATTTTTTGTATTTTTGATGGTATAAAAGATTGTTTTTTATCTTATCACATTTTTTTATCAATCACTTTTAATATCAAAAATAAAAAATCCACAAAAGAATATACACGAAAATAATAACAATAATAATAATTAGAGGAAGTAGTGTAATTAAAACCACATTAATAATTCATGAAATTATTTTTAATTAAAACAAAAGTAATAAAAAATTGGTTTCTTCCTTCATTTTTCTCCCTTTTTTTCAGAAAAAAAGTAAAATATATTTTCACGTACGATTTCCATTTCCCCTTGAATATTTCCAGAATCTGAGAAAGAACAAATAAAAGTTCACTTTTCTCAGCTTAGATTTCTTCATAAACAAACAAGCACACACAATAACAGAAAACAAACCACCCCGGTCTTCTCTCTCTTTCCCAAGATTCATTCATTCAATCATCAAACCAAAAACCACATCACAGAGAGAAAGAGAGAGAGAAGTGGGTGTGTTTGTTATATAATCATAGAATGGAGAGAACTTCGGAGGTGGAAGGTACGGTGAGGAACATTCTAGAAGAAGAGACACTGAAGTGGGTGTTCGTGGGAGGAAAAGGGGGAGTTGGAAAAACAACATGCAGCTCCATCATCTCCGTGCTCCTCTCCCAAGTCAGATCCTCCGTTCTCATCATCTCAACCGACCCTGCTCACAATCTTAGCGATGCTTTCCAGCAGAAGTTCACTCACACCCCTATTCTTGTCAACGGTTTCACCAATCTCTATGCGATGGTACTAACTATGCATGCTTTCTATCTATCTATCTTTTTACATTCATGCTTCAAAGCCATGTTTTTTGTGATGCTTTGTTCCTTCTGTAATATGATTTATTATGTTTATTGTTATTATTAATGAAAGTTTATGTCTTTTCATGAATTTGAGCATGCCCATCATGTCATTTCTATTGGTCCATGCTTCAAAACCATTTTTTATGCTTTGAGGAGCTTGGAAAAAGATGCAATTTTTTATGAATTTGAGCATATCTCTTGTTGTAATTCTGAGGTTCTAAAATCATCTCATTTGATGCTTTGTGATTGGATGATATAATTTTTTTCCATTCTTAATTAAAAAAGCATGCCTTCTGATGAATTTCAACATGGCCATTTTAAGTTGTTAGTTCTTCCGGATTATGCTGCAAAAACATGTCATGTAATTTGATTTATTACTATTACTAGTAAAAGTTTAGGCTTTTGATGAATTTGATCATGCCCATGTTGTCTAATGCTTTCTTAGGAACCTGATATGCAGGAATTCGTTTCGGTTTTTCTTTTTTGTAATTATATTCTGAAATTTTGATCCTTTGCAGGAGGTGGATCCTGTGGCTGAACAAGAGAACCCCTCAGGCTCTGATGGAATGGAAAAATGGTTCTCAGAGTTAGCTGGTGCAATTCCTGGAATCGATGAGGCCATGAGCTTCGCGGAGATGCTAAAGTAAGATTTCTTTGACTCTTAATCATGTTAAACAATTTCTTTTAACTACCTTCTCAATTAGTTTTCATTTGATAAGCCTCTGTTGACATATAATAACTTACAGATTGGTGCAGACACTGGATTATTCTGTAATAGTATTTGATACTGCTCCCACTGGCCATACACTCAGGCTATTGCAATTCCCATCTGTTTTAGAGAAGGGCCTTGCAAAAATGATGTCTTTGAAAAGCAAATTTGGTGGATTGCTTAATCAGGTATGAACTTAATACTTCTTTTCTTCATCACATGATATTTCATCCACTAGTTAGAAGTTGATTACATTCTGGTTATGTTTCTAATACTGTGATGATCTTGACCTATTTCTAACATATAGAAGATTTATCTGATAACAGGATTTTGTTCTTTCATCAGATTTTTTCTTTATTTTTTCTTTTATAGGTAGATGGTTCTCTAGCCATCTTTTGATGCATGATGAGTTATTTTGTTATTAATATTATTTCTTTTCAATAATTATATATATGCTGAGTGGAATATTGTTTGATTTTTCATTGGATAGTACGAGTTTGTTTGCTTCAACATCCATAGTGTAATAGGAAACTTTTTTAAATTTACACCACAGATGACTCGTATGTTTGGTATGGGTGATGATTTTGGTGATGATGCAATTCTTGGGAGGCTTGAAGGCATGAAGGATGTAATTGAACAAGTTAACCAGCAATTCAAAGATCCGGTATTTACTCCATTTAATGTCTGTTATTAATTGTTTTTAACATAATGATTTTTCTCCTCTTCACCAAATTAGATGTTCTTTTAAGGCTTGGGAATCTTGTTTTAGCTCTCTTCGTTTGACAATTAATGTGATCAACTAAAGCGTTCTAATTACCATATTTTAATTATTTATGGTAATTCTTATATGCTTGGCGTTGTATTAGTCACCAAGTACGGTACCAATAATCTTCTTCCAATTAATCTCTGATATACTTCTTTTGATCACAGGACATGACAACTTTCGTGTGTGTTTGCATTCCGGAATTCCTCTCACTTTATGAAACGGAGAGATTGGTTCAACAACTTGCAAAGTTCGAGATAGAAACACACAATATCATTATTAATCAAGTAATCCATGACGAAGAAGGTAGTGTGCTTTCCATATCCTTTAAAATGAGTTCATCGGAAGTTAGCAAAATTCTATATCTGTGAATGTATATACTGTCTGCTAAACTGTTTGTCCTTGTAGATGTTGAATCCAAGTTACTTCAAGCAAGAATGAAAATGCAACAGAAATATCTGAATCAATTTTATGAATTGTATGATGACTTTCACATCACCAAGTTGCCATTACTCCCAGAAGAGGTAAGTCGTTCACTTGTTGTATTGTTGATAATGATATTCAGGGACGATCGATGCATATATGTAACAATTACAACTATGTTGGTTACATGGCTCCGAGGATGTCATACTGTCATATCATAGAATCTAGAGAATATTCAATTGCAACCTCCCAAAGTGAACAACGGCTCATGTGCATTTTATACCCTAAACTTTGCAATTTGACACTCTAAAGTTGTCAAACGATGCAAAAAAAGACATTCAATTAACTTTTCTTCCAAACTTTCTCTTCTTCAAAGGGTAATTGTGTTCATAGAACACTTTCCACATGAACATGTGATTTTGTAGGGAATGAAAGTTAACTAAAGGTTTTTTTCACACCGTTTGACAACTTAAAATTGTTGGATTGCGAGTTAAGAAAGGTTAGGGTGTAAAATACACCAAGTTTATTCCTTAAAGGTTGTTACATGGAGCATACGTATATAGTATCTTGTTTATGTCAACCTTTAACTAGGAAGTGCACATTATAGGTTACTGGGGTTGAAGCTCTGAAAGCATTTTCAAAACATTTTAAGACGCCGTATCAACCATCATGCAGTACAGACCCAGAGGAGCGGTTAGAGCGCAGAGTACTGGGACTAAAGCAGCAGCTAAGCGAGGCGGAAGAACAGTTGGCCATAATCAGAAAGGAGAAGGCTTGATGGATCTTCCATTAATGAATAATAGGCATTTTTGGTCCACATTCTTTTTATTCATTCTATTTATTTTATTTAATGTTACAACTTAGAAGTAGCTTTCTCATGTAAACAAGAAAGAGAAAAAAGAAAAGAAAAAAAAAACAGAGGTTAGTCCAAGTTGTTTCATGAATATTCTTTTATTCTTCACTTGTATATCACAGATTTTTGAGTTGGACACTTTCATATCAATATACTTTAGTTTAGGTTGCTTCAAATTCCAAGTAAAAGTGACATGCAAAATAATAACTCTAGTTTGTTATTGGTAGAAAATTTTCTTGTGTGTGACTTTTTTTTAAAAGCTTGACACAAATGATAAAATGATGTTTGGTCTTGCTTCTGCTTCAAATTTCTGATGATGGTTAAATTTTGCTCACTTATTTTTTGGGGTGAAATTAAACTTCCAAAGTGTGCTATGTGAATGGTAGTAACTTTATTAACTTTTGGTAACATATGTGCTTGTAAATATGTAAATTCACATTGTAAACAACTTGCAGAAAGAATAGTACAATGTATATTTACCATATTGTTAATGAAGTAAGAACTTAGTTCTCAAGAAAGTGACATTTTTCTTATTATTTGATGGGATTTTCAATGCTTAACTGGGATTACTTTTGTAAGAGAATACCGATAAATTTGACAAAAAAAAAAATTAATGACATGTTTATCGGTGTTCTAACTAATTTCAGTTGATATCTTTTTAGTCTAGAAAGCAAATTAAGCTATGTAATAATAATGACAATAACAATAATAAGGTAATTCCATTGCAATCTATATTCCCTTATATGATGTTTTACATGATTTTAAGAGTAAGAATATCATTTAGAGAACCATTTTTTTTAACTGCTTCAATTAACTTCGTGCAAGTGCTTACACCAAAAATAATTAATCTACCAGAAAATATTAATACATAAAAAACTTTATCAGCTACAATGTCATCAAGTTGAGATGGCCGAGTTGGTCTAAGGCGCCAGATTAAGGTTCTGGTCCGAAAGGGCGTGGGTTCAAATCCCACTCTCAACATTCCTTCATTATATCTTCATTTTAATGGACTTGGGCTTCCCTACTACTTATTTTGGGTTTTTTTTTTCCTTTAACAATGGGCTTCCTCTTTGAGCAAAATTTTTGAAAAACCAAACTCATTTTTCAGTTCAAAGTAAGAAGTAACTAGTAACTACTACAACCCCAGCAGAAAAAACAATTGTTTGGTCTAATATAAAAAGGGAACTGCTTAGTTATAAGCAAGGTCATTATTATCATATACATACTTATATAAATAGTTCTATTTAAACCATGTTAAATTATTTTTCAAGTTACCACATCAAAATTACGCATTTTGAGGACTTAGGTTGAGCATTATCAGTCATTGAAAATTTGAGTAAACACCCCAACATTCATTATGAAACCAGCTAAAAGAAACAAAAGAAAAAAGGAACTTCAAGATACTGAATTCTTATTTTTCGTCGTTGGATTGGATTTGATGTTCACAAAACCCCAATTTTTAGAGTTCAAATATATACATTTGTCCAAAGATATGTTTCACAAGTTTATACCAAAAAAAAAAAAGGATAATTCATCATCAAGGTGCTCTTGGAACAAAAAGAAGTAAATATTACTTTCTCAATGTCATACAAAAGGATATAATGTTCAACCCATATGACATAGTTAGCACAGTAAATGGATTCCCCCATTAGAATGCCAAAATTTTACTTATCATGTAAATGGTTCACTAATGAGTTCAAAAACCGTGTATGTATATCAATAACAATTACTTCATCAACTAGATGATGATGATGATGATGATCTTCCATAGTAGTGATTAGCCACCATGTAAAGTTGATATGAAAACTACCACATCTTTCTCTTCTAGTGATGTATTCAGCTGACCAGATAACTCCCAATCACAATCGTTCACGAGGACAAGAACTCCGGGTCGCCTGCATCACGAACAGCAGAAAGCGGAAATAATTATCAAACTTCAACACAAGTGTAATGATCAAAATTGATAATACTTCAAATTATATGTAGATGGAACTTTAGTGATTGACTTTAGAATTTTACAACTTAAACTTTCAAAATGTATAATTCGATACTCTTAAGTACACTAATGGTTCAGAAAAGGTTTCTATAAATTTCTCTTCCAAAAGTTAACTGAAGGTATCAAATGTAAATTCTGAAAGTATGTGGTTTAAAATGCATACGTGCTAAAATTCAGGGGTCAATTAACAATTGCATTTTTTCCGAATTGTAAGTTAGCTTAAGCATAACTCAATTGTCTCTCCTCTTGTCCACTAAAGAATTCAAGGTGCATGCATGAGTGATGAACATGATTAATTGTTTGCAATGCACAACTCAAATCAATTTATGTTATTAAACTTACACGGTATCTCCTTTCATGAACATTTCAGGCCTCTCCTTAATCAAGTTGGTCCGCACCCAAGACAGCAAATCTTTCATAGTAAGCTGAGAAACAAGAAGAAAAGAATCTTAAAAGAATGTCAATCATAAAAGTGTTTCGTGCATATCTTATTTCGTTAATATTTTAAGTCATGCATTACCTTGTCCTCTCCATTTTGGATTTCAACATTGACATTGTGAATCTTCTTAGAGTCACAAAGAAGCTCCAATCCCCCTCTGTAATGGAAACATGAACATGCATCTTAATATAGCAGACAAAAATTCCTGGCTCTAGCAGAACAATTATTTTGAACACGACAACGTATAAAATTAGCACAGTCTCTTGCTAAAACAGTGAAAAACCAATTTGAAAAGTGAAAACCTATTTATAAATTCAACTATGCTACGTGTACACCAAAATCAGCTACCAGTATAAAATACATGTTAGAATATAAATACACATTAAAAATAAATTAAACCACACATGTATTTATCCACAAATACATTGGTGGCTGATTTTGGTGTATGGATAACATTTTTGTTATAAAATAACTTTCAACAGTTTAGATTAAAATGTTGCAAGCCTATTTCAAATTAAGATTACAAATGTAACACAACCCAAAAGATAGTACACAGTGAAATATCTCAAAATGAATTTTTTTTTTCCATCTGTTGCTTTAATCTATTAACTGGAAAGTGGAAACTAAAGTGAACGAATCCTGTCAATTCAATACCAGGAACAAACATTGTTTAAATTCTTAAGCATGTTATGAGTTTTCAGAATTTTGGAAACAACAATCAGTAACATATACTCCTTATTTCACAAGAAGACACTTAAGGCTCACTTCGCTATGGCTCTTTTTTTCACAAAATAACATAAATCATGTTGATAATAATTTTTCTCATCCCTAAAAACATACTTGTGAAAATAGTTATGTGCTTATGTATGAATAAATGTGATCCAAAATCCAAATATTCTTTACTCATAATAAACAAAACTCCAAACAACAACAACATAAGAGACCAAGGAGAAAACCAATTATGATGAACAATAACCTAAACGAAGACCAAGAGCTAAAATTTCAACCCCAGCAATATTCAGATACTTTTGGATATTACCAATAACAAAAGTATTCAAACTCGAGAGTTCACCTAGGCTCCTAGATGTTAGATAAACTCCAATCCTAAAAATCAAATTTTGGAGACCTAAGTTTACAAGTTAACTAGAGAGATTGATAATCATGACCAAAACCTAAATCCTATTCTCACATTCTCAGTTATAAGAAACTCAAAAAGACACAGAAAAAGTAAAACTATTGATAAAAATAATCACAAGTGATTTTTTTTTTTAAAAAAAAAAAAAGAAGAAAAGATTAATAAACACTTACCCGAATTCCAGTGTCAGTTGCATGTTGAACAATGTTTTCTCAGAAATTCAGAAACACCAAAACCCTATTAAGAGGAACCCTTCTTCACAACTAGCTCAATCCAATTTTATTCCAACGCTATTATATTAATATAAGCTTATATATATCAACAACTTTTAACCGCGTGATCAAAATCTAATTTTTAATCTCCACCGTTCATTTCTACTAACATAAAATCACTTGCAATCTGACGGTGTATGATTCAGAAAGGGAGTGTGGAATCAACGGTCAATATCAAATCTTCAATTTTCATCATAAAATACGACACCTCCTCGTTCATCTCAATGCCTTGCGTTACCTGTTTTTAGTGATTGGAAATCCCATCTTCAATTCGCGCAATCTGTGTCCAAAGTTTGAACCTTTGGCTATTCGGGTCGTTTCAGAAACCTGCAAATTATGCATAGGAGTTCCGAATTCGGTGCCTTTGAAGTTTCTATTTGTTGATAAATTTGTAGGGAGTGAGTGAAGAAGGGCTATGGAAGCTTACAAGAGATGGGTCAGAGAGAACAAAGATTATGTGCACTCGTTGGAGTCTTTGGCCAATGTAAGATTTTGCTTTTGATTACCAATTTCACTTTCTATCTTTTTTTTTTTAATTTGGTGTTAAAAGTGGAAGTATTGGTGAAATATTATTAGATTTGTAGTGATTATTTATGGGTCTTATATGAGAATTCAAGCATCTGTTTTAGATAGTTTATGACATAGTATTCATTTATAATCGAGCGGTGAAGAATTTGATCTTTGTTTATATCTAAAAAAAGGTGAATTGCAGAGTAAGGTGGATACTAATGCTCCAAGTGCAAAGGGTTCTTACATGAGGAGCATGTTTAGATATATAGCTGTTCATGTGACTTTGAACTTCAACTTGTAGGGAGATTTTAGTATGATTACTTTGCTATGTTAAATGTGATCATTTTGCTGTTACATGTTTTTATATTTATTCATTTTGCTTACTTGGATTCATGTATCTAATGTTTAATTGCATATAGTCATTCATTTTTATTATTACAATTCATGAACCTCAATCTTTAATTGTTAATCAACCAAGTAATAAAATTTGTGAACAAAGTCATGATTGTGTTGTTAATAGTTTCAGTGCTTGAATTATATAATGACACTGAAGTACACAGAAATCTGTGCAAAATGGCTATTTTAATATGAATTCACATTAAGTGGTAATGTGCTATCTTGTGATGCTTATGCTCTTGTGTAAGAACAAGAGGATGAAAATATTGTCACAATATGAGTAAACAAATGATAAGGAAAAATTCATTTTTGCTATGATTGTAACTGTCCTTTCATACGAGTCTATGGGGCATATTGTGTTGAAACTTGGGATGAAGTTTGTTATATGTTGAGTATTTGTATGTGTTGCTTGTTTATCTCATTGGGTGATTAAAAACGTGGACAGGGCTTGACATGGCTTCTTCCAGAACGTTTCTCAGAATCAGAGATTGGACCTGAAGCAGGTTTTGTGTAATTTTGGTAACTTTTAGCTACTTGTTTGGATTTCCGCAATTATATAAGACTTTATCTCAATTCAAACAGTTACTTCTCTGTGGATTCCAAAATTTGAAATAAAAACTGATTATGGTATTCTACTTCAATTATTTGTTCATGTTGATCCTGAAAATTCTTACTAGAAAATAATAACACTTTACTTGGCAGAGATGTATGTCTTCTTAGATCCCGTTGTTGCAAATTCCCAAATTCACATACATATTTTGGTTGCCTAAATTTCACTAATCTTATGACTTATGACTTGTGAGATCTAATTATCATCTCTCTTTTCTCCAATAATATTTGTCTACAGTGTACAAATTGGTGCCTCATTGAAAAATTTATGATTTATGCAGTGACAACCGTTCTAGGCATTATCACTGCTATCAATGAACATATAATCGATACAGCGCCTGCTCAAAACATTACAGGCTCTGTAGAGCCTTATACATTTCCTTATCCATTATGCTTATCTGCACTAAAAGATTTGGAAACATTAGTTGAAGTTGTGGCACAACATTACTATGGGGATGATAAGAAATGGAGTTTTCTTGCTGTTACTGAAGGAACCAAGTAAGTAGTAGAATGTAATTTAGCGTTCGGCCCCTCTTACTATCCTCAGTATGCCATTGTTTTGTTTATATTTATAGTCGTTGATCCATTTTTCTTATTATCTCGAGTCACTATACAATTCAGGGTACTCGTTCGGTTATCTTTGTTTCGGAAGAGTGGATATAAGATGCTGCTACATGGAGGGGAGACATCTAATGATGCTACGTATTCAGGTCAAAAAGGGTCCAAGCCTGATGGGCATTATGGTTCTAGTTTCTTGTCAAACAAAAATGGTCCAAACCCATCGAATCTGGAAGGAAGAGCACTGTCTGCTTTGAGTAAATTTGGAGATACAGCAAGGATGGTGTCAGATCCTGCACAGTTTCGTAGGCTTCAACACCAACAAGCAATTATGGCATCTTCAAGTAATCTATTTTAAATATAATTTTTTTTGCTAGTTGTTAGTGTTATGGAAAACCTTTAGGTTCTTTTATAGTGTTACAACTAAGACACCATTTGGGAATGTAGCTTTTATATATATTTGGATACATGGTAATAGAAGTGCTATTTTAGATGAAGTGCTTCTTGATAAGCTACATATTTTAACTTCTTAAAAAGTATTAGTAGTGACTTTTGAGAAGTAATAAGCTATGTTCCCAAATAGGATAAAAATGTTAAAAATAAAACTTTTTTATTTGTAAACAATAGAAGGAAAAAAAAATTAAATCATTAGTGTTATCCAAACTCAACCTAATAGTCGTTGCCCTCTGCATTCTTACAGTTCCAAGGGCGGAGAGACCAACACTTTCCACCATATTGTCAAAAAGAGGTCTTCCTGGGGCATTGTTTCTGATTGGGGAAGTTCTGTTTATTTGCAGACCACTTATTTATGTTTTATGCATCCGAAAATGTGGTATTCGGTCATGGACCCCTTGGTTCCTCTCCTTGGCTACTGAATGCATGTCAAACACTATTCTTTCGCTAGTTTCCACATCAGCGACTAACAGGAATGAGCACAAGTATCATCTTTCTGCCCTGGAAAAGGATGAGGTTTGAGCATTATGATTTTCTTTCACGCTCTCAGAAACAAGTTTCTGAAACTTTAGAGTCATATTATATGGAGCCTTCCTTCTTGATTCTTGATTCTTGATTGTTAAATTGCAACTAGAACTGCCGTTTTTATTTTTCGTAGTTGTCCAATCGTTTTTTTGGTAGTAGTATTCAACTTTAACCTATTAAATAGTTGTTGTGAAATGCTTACCATTCAGATTAAACGAAGGAAGCTGCTATTTGTACTTTACCTTATGAGGGATCCATTCTTCACCAAGTATACGAGGTAAGACTGATTTTACATTTTCCTCTCTTTTCCTTCTTGTTTTCACTTTTTTTAATCTATACAATGTGACTCTTCTTCTAAGGAGGAGGAATGTTGATA
This sequence comes from Arachis hypogaea, assembly GCF_003086295.3. Lineage (NCBI taxonomy): Eukaryota > Viridiplantae > Streptophyta > Magnoliopsida > Fabales > Fabaceae > Arachis > Arachis hypogaea. The sequence goes on along the minus strand of NC_092037.1, from coordinate 97,124,406 downwards.
CTAAAATTTTCATATCTAATTTTTTTAGGCAAAGACTTGAGAGCACTGAGAAAGTTTTGGAACCTATACCTGTCATAGGATTTCTCACAGGTTGGTTTGGTGCTTATTTCCTTTGTTGTTACTCCCTCTGGTTTAGAATAACTGTCAATTTCGACAAAAATGGTACATTCCTTATTTGGCAACTGTTGGTAGAGTAACTAAAATGACACAAATTCGTTTGGAGAAAAAGACAGATACAGAAACAGGCAAAATATCGTTGTCTTAGGATAAAATTTTAGGAATTTTCTGTCGCGACAAAAAATTAGATACAGAGAAAAAGACAATTTATCTTGTTTTTGCTTCCATTGTCTCAATATCTCATTATTTTCCATCCCTTAATTCCTATAAAAACAGTTTAAAAGAAAAAAAATCAATGTATAATTACATTGATTCTTTTAGTTTCTCACTTTGTCTAAATCGACAATTATTTTGTAACGGAGGGAGTGTTGTTTTATCATGGTAGACTAGTTTGAGCATCTGATATCTGATGTTAACAAATTTTGCAGCCAAACTTGTTGAGCTTCTGATTGGAGCCCAAACAAGATACACCTACATGTCAGGATCATGATAGAAAAACTAAGATACTCATAGAAATTGGGAAGATATTCTTAGTGTTCTTCCATTATGTCTCCAATCAAGATCTTTCAAATTACCAAGAGATATCAAATCAGCAAAAGGTTATGATTGAAATGTAAGAAACCATGCAAGGGTGAACATTACAAGAATCCCAAAGTTGGGAAGTGTAAGGCTTGCATGTGCCATGTGTGGGGATAAATTGTTAGCTATGATTATGATATGGCTCCACTCCCCACAAATTGTTATAAATAGGGATATTATATTTTTATTTAGGAGATTTTGTTCCTTTTTTTTTTTAACAAAGTTCTCTCAGAAAGAATTTTATTGTGTTGTTTTGCACTCATAATAAGTTAAGGGATCATCAATTGGCAAGTTAATATGTGATCTTGGAGAAAGAAATTGTATTGTTTAAACTTGTTCATATTATCTTCCATCAGTATTCTTCTTTTGTGTGTTGACGAATAAACTACCATTTTGTCTCTCAAAATGTTAATTTCTACTTGATTAATTTACCAACAAAATAATATTTGTAGTCCAATATAGAGGTTTAATTAAATATTACAATCTTTTAAGTATCATGGGTGTAATTATTGATCTTTAAGGATTGATTTTAAAAGAGCTAAAAATTTTTAGGGTTAAAATTATAATTTATTCTTATGTTGAATTATACTTTTAACCCAAAATAAGGTATATTATTCATAGAAGAAGAGGTATCTTATTGTGTTGTAGTACCTCTGTGTAGATCTAAGAACGAAAGAATTTAACTTGTCTTTGTTTCTATTCATTATGGTTCTTTGTAATTGAATATAGAAGATACATATATTTTTTTTGTTTAATTACTCTGTCGGTCTCTATAGTTTCATCGAATTTTCAATTAGACCCCTATACAGCTATATCATATCAGATTTTGTAACTAAGTTCCTACAGTGACAAAAATATTGAAATTAATAGAATATTCTGTTAAACTATATAGAATATTCAGTCAAGTGTTAGGCATATTCGTTTTGCTTAACGGAATATTCTGTTAATTCTAACATTTTTATTACGATAGGGACTTATTACAAAATCTGATATGATATAGGGACTCAATCAAAAAAAAAGTATAAAGACCTAATTGAAAACTCATAAAAACTATAAGGACTGACAGAGTAATTAAACATTTTTTTTTAAATATAGAACTAATGTTTTCTATGTTATTTTAAAAAAAAATGAAAAAATGTAAAGGCTAGCTATGTCTTTACATTCAAGCTTGGCAGCAATGATTGTGTATGTTTAAAGGTCAACTAGGAATATTAATTTTGTAATTTAGTAACCATTGCTACCTCCAAAACTAAGATGTCCCAAGCTTTTTGTCTGTTTTTTGTTGGTACAGATAAGAATAAGATGTCTCGTAGTTAAAACAATACTCTAGGAGGCTAAATCATTATCACTAGGCATACTACAGTGCTTTGGCATAATTTTTTTACTTTTTTTTCATTTAGAAATTTAGTATTTTCTTATGTGTTGGATGTTTTAACAAAATGTCTATATTTTGGTACATTAGTGTGAAACTATTCACAAGCCTTTTGAATGTGGAAATTATAATGAAGGACTCATGACGCACTTTGAATCTTCATCTCACCAATGTTCATGAATGTATCAACTTCCAAAGTGGCATGGCATAGTATTTTGAGTACTAATTTCAAACCATTTACCACCAATTAATCATATAGTATAGTGAAAATATGTCTGTTTTTTTATATTTAAATATATTAATCTAAAAGTGTAAAAGGAAGAAAAAGGTTATGGTGACATAAAATGAAAAGTGAAAGCTATTATAAAAATGTTAAATGCTTAACTGTATGAAAAATAATACAGTAGTATATTTTAAACCAACAATTCATAGAAATGGAATTTATTTAAATTTTATTAACATGTAATACTCCAGAAACAAAATAATATAATATGCATAAAGGGCATTTGTAAAAAGGAATAAGAATTGATCAATTGACTAGAGAGTTGTATTAGTGGACACTCCAACGGAGTCTTATATATGCTTAATTCCAAAGTGGGTCCCACACGCACCAAATCATTAGAACATGATATATTTGAAGGAAATATTGACCATTGATATGCTTTAAGGCCAAGTGTATCTATTTGGGATCACTAAAAATTTGGAATATCATTTTGATCTCAAAAACTTCAATTTCACTAATGAATTCTAAAATTTTAAATGATATTGTAATTTTTAAAATATATTATTATATTCTAGACTATTTTAGTATATTTTATTAGATAAAAATAAATTTTTAAAAATTACAACATGATTTCAATATTTTTAAATCTATTTTGTTAGAAATTGCATCTTAAGGTTAAAATTGCTCCAATAAAAAATTGATTAAAGCTTAGATTGTGATATTAGCCTTGATTTATTCATTAATTCATTTAGATTCTCAATTAACTACTTGCCTCTTAATAAGCTGAGTTAATTCTTTACAAATGATTTCCTTTAGTTTTGGTTAAATGTTTTTTATTAAAAAAGGTAAATTGATTTGTATTGTCATCCCATACACAAACCAAATTAGAGATAGATATTTAATTATTTATAGTATTAAATAAGGTTTTATAATTTTTATTCTTACCTTAAGAATAATTTCATTATTATTAGAGGCAGATTGCATTCTCATGTTAGAAAGAATAATAATAATAAAAAAAACTTCGTTTACTATCCTATTTGATATTATTATCATCTAATCATGTACTAATTATATGTGAAAATCTTAAAAAAGGAGTAGATGAAAAAATAAAAGAAAACTTTAAAATAAATTGACATGAATAAATAAAATATTATCCATTGAGTAATAATTTAAGTAGCATTGATTGAAGAGGAATAAATAAACGGTTCCACCAACAGCATATTTGTCAACTTCTGCCAACTCTTATTTATAATTGTGTTTCATGGGAGTGTGTTTGTGGATGTGTCTAATAAAAATGTCTTTTTTATAACTGTATTTAATAGAAGTGTCTTTATAAATATATTTTATGGATGTGTCTCTTTATATATGTATTTAAAATATATTAATTATTAGACACATCTACGAACACACTTCCATGAAACACAAATATAAATAAGAGTTGGCAGAAGTTGGCAGATAATACGTTGGTACCCTATACTTTTCCATAAATAAAAGGAGACAAAAGAGAATTCAACTTAACAAAGCAGTGGGTGGGAAAAATAAGAGAACTGAAGGCTTCTGAATTCTGATGATTCACTCATCAATCACCATTCACCATTCACAAACAAGCATCGTGAATTAAGCTTCTTTTGGAGGGTCCCTACTTTCCATCCCCTCTTCTAACACCATTCTCATCCAATGGAATAGTTCTTTTCATCATTCATTTCTAAATAATAAATAATAAACAAAACCATCCACGTTTCTTCTTATTAATCACTTTATTTGGTTCAGCCATGTTCTTTTAAGTTTTAGATATAAGTTTTGGAAATGAAAAAGAAAAAAGTTAATTTTAATACATAGTCTGATTTATATACGTTTAAATAATTTTTTAAATAATAAATTTAAAAAATAATTTTTTTATTAATATGATAATACACAATTAGTTGTGTGTATAAAATTCTTTTACATTAATTAATAATCTATAAAAATTATTAACATTTATTTTGGTTAGTTAAATTTGTATAATTTATTTTTTTTATCAATGTTTGAATTTTATTATCAGGAATTATATTTTTTATTATATCTTTTATGATTTTAAGTTTGAGAACCAAAAAATGTACGGAAAATTAATTAGATATTAGATTAACTTAATTAATTTTGATAGAATATTTGAAGAGTAGTTACAAGAAAAATAAATAAACTTTCCATAAGCAACTAAGAAAGAAAGGAAAGAAATAAAACGAGGTCATTAGCTTCTTCTTTTTTTTTACGGTATTTTTCAATCTGACAAATTAAAAATTAATCCGTTATGAATCTGAGCTTCATTTGAGGGTCTGTCATTGGTAAATAAATTATTGCATACACAAGATGATATTTGAACCCTAATACTTATTTAAACGAACGAGTGAGTTAACCACTCGACTAACCCAAATTGATTTAAAGAAGGTCATTAGCTAGTATGCAAAAGTTGGTAGGGCAATAAATAATAAAACAAATCCTTTTAGAAGGAAAAATGGAACACTTGTTTGTGAGATGAGTTAGAAGGAGGGTATACCCTACACCATAAGGTGCAGTAATTTGGGACCTACAAGCAAATTAAAGGTCCCCCATCCAGAAGGTTGTATGGAAAAACAATGTAGTCAAAATAATTAAGAAACAAGTAGGGACCAATTGATTGAAAATGGGGCTTCTTCAATTCCCATTTTGCCATTGCTGAGGGGCCCTCTTCCAAATCCAACACCAACCATAGGTGAGAGACTGTATAGCGCTGAGTCCCACAAAGTGCCACAATAGTTCCAGTTTAGTTAATTAATATGGTAATTAACTAATTATATGGTTAGTTTTATCAAACTTTTGCTCTATTTTGTAATTTGTGCTTAACATTAATTTTATTATTTTTTTATATTTTATATGGATTTAGTTTTTATATACAGACACTATAAAAAAAGGTTTATACAAATAACTAATTGTGAAATTTAAAAATTTAACTAAATAATGATGTACAAGTGGAGCATGAGTTAAGTTTCATTTTAATTTCTGAGATTAACAAATTGTATTAATTTAATCTTTGACTTTTTAATGGTTATAATTTAGTTTTTTATATTTAAAAAAGTATAACAATATAATTTCTCATATATTTTTTGTTACGAAATTTAATGTCATTAGTAACGTGGCAAAAATCATATAACGTTGGACATATTAAAATAATATCATTTAAAAAGTTTTACAATACTAAAATATTGCGCTCCTTTCCTTATCATTTCATCTCTTTTTTAACTAAATTTCAAAAAAAAAAATTATCTCTTTCATAGATAGAAATAACTAAAAATTGCTGTTTTGCTTAACGAAAAAAGTGTTTGTGGCCAACCTTTGGTTCTCACGAAGTGTGGATCGATGTTTATAGAGGTTGAGAAAGGGTTTAAGACTTTTATGTTTGTCTACAGAGATTAATGATGAAGAATTATACTTTCACTTTCATTCATCTCTTTTTGTCCTGCAACTTTGTACATAAAAAAAAATTATAAGAAGAATAACAACAAAAAGAAAATTAGATAGAATGTTTTCTATTTTAATATGTTCAATGTGACAAGATTTAAGTAACGTTATTAATGACGTTAAATTTTAGTACCAGACAATATGAAAGAAATTATATTGATCTACATTTTTTAATCTAAAAAATTAAATTATAATAATTAAAAAATTAGAAACTAAATTAGTGTAATTCATCAATTTTAGATACCAAAGTGGGGCTTAGCTTGTAGGACGTTAATTAAGCAAAACTAATCCTAATTAATTAGTAGGCCCACCATTAATTTTATATTAGGTTGTGGTCCACTTACAAGGTGGCCAAAAGCCACCCAACTTCAACCAAACCAGAATGGTCACGGCCCTATATTTCCGGCCCGGTGGGACCCACAGCTACAAGTGGTGGGGCGACAGACAGGATTGATTGGTGGAAAACCAACCGTTGGATTTGAGATCGGGCCTGGGCCCACATAAGGATGGCCCGTACGGATCACCAAGTTGCGGTGCGCAGCCAGAGGGCATTACACGGGCGAGATAAAGTGGGCCACAAGTTAGCGTGTCATGTGTATGTGGCCCATGAGAGAGCATAGTTGGCATCTCAGCGTGCGCACTGGGTGCATGTTGGGCCCACCAATACTGGGAGAAGATAGAGGATGGGCCCATCGGGCCCTTACCCTTTTTAAAACACTGGGTGTGGATGGCCCGTGGGGTCCCAAGGTTGCATGAGGAGAAAGTGGAGCCACCCTATCACTTTCTGTATCATGGGGTGATGGGTGCATGCACAACAAGACAAAATAAATAAAGAGTGAATCATCATAATTATAATGTGATTCTATTCATTTTTTATTTTTTCTTTTTTCATGTCCCGCGGTTATTTTTGTATTTATATCAATAAGGAAATTATTTGATTTTTGTGTATAATTATATTAAACTATTCACTATATTGAATTGAGAATGAAATCACTCATTTATCATCAATAAGTTGGTACAAATTATTATGCTAGCTAGATTGCTAGTATTGTTTGAAATTTTGAATTAAGGTAAAGTCCAACAAATTTAGAAACATAATTACTAAAGAAAGTTTTAGGGCGCCAATTTTTTTTTTTTTGTTAATATCATCAATTTTTATTTTAAATTTAAACCGTAAATTCTAAATCATCTAAAAAATAAGAATTAAAAAAATAATTTTATAATAAAAAAATTAGTTAATATTATCTAGTTAAAAGTTGATTTCTTATTCTTATTAAAATAAGTATTGTATAATTTTAAGATAAATTAATATCTCTTCATGATGGAAGTAGGTGAAGAGAATAGTGAAGATATCACGGTAAAAATAAATTTCAGTTTGGATAATGTGAATAAAAAATAGTGACATATTTTTTTTCATACTTCGAATAAAAATAATAAAAGAGGTACATTTGATTTGAATGAATGAAAGCTATAACCAATAAACATAACAAAAAAATATGCACATACAAGATAAGAAAAAATGTCTCAAGCACAACACAATATATATAAATGAATAAATAAGCAGCATGTGATTCATGAAAAATAGAATATGCCTTCTCGTAATTGATGATAAGATTGGTTAAGCTTAGTGTATGTTTTGTGTGATATTGCATTGCATTGTATTGATAGTGAGAGCTGAAGTCACCAATAAACAACCTATTGTTTTTGTCGGCCAAACAATTTCTCTAGTGATTTTTTTTATCACAATAACTTAAATAATTCTACATATTGTTAGGATTTGGTTGAATTAGTCCCACATTGCTTAGGATAGCAAATGGAGTGGGTGGCCTAGGCTATAAATATGAGGCTAAGTTCTTCATTTGTTTTTGCACCAGTCAGAAACACTTTAAGCTTGTATCTGATTTTTCTTTTCCTCTGTACTCTTTGATTAGAGAGTGTTGTGAGGTGTAGTTAGATATTTGCTTTGAAAGAGTGTGGGTGTACTGGGGTGCCGGTGAGAGAAAGAAGTCTATGTGTTGTAACAATTTTCACATAGTGATATTCTCTGGTTGTCATTTGACAACGGCCGTGGTTTTTTCTCCGGTAATTGGAGTTTCCACGTTAAATTCTTGTGTTGTGATTGTGTCTATTTTATTTCTCTGTCAAAGGTGTTTTCTCAAGGGGGAATTGTGTCTTATTCCCAACAAGTGGTATCAGAGCTTCGGTTCGGTGGGATTTATTCTTAGTATGCTCTGTGGTTGCAGCCTAGTCTGATCTTCCACATCAAAAAAGAATTTTGTCCTGTAGCTTGAGGTTGATCTTTGGTTGCTGTTGTTGTTGCTGGAAGGCAGTGTGACTCTGTGAGAGTGCAGTTTGGAAAAGGTTCTGGCTAAGGAAAGACTTGGTATTTAAGTGTGTCCATTGTGACCCACCTCTCTTTCCTGGGGACCCTTCCTAGTGCACGGTCTACAGTTGAGTTATAATATTCCAGTATACGGTTGCAACAATGTCAGGATATTCAAGTGCTGTGAAGCTTGAAATAGAGAAATTTGATGGAAGAATCAATTTTGGCTTGTGGCAAGTACAAGTCAAGGATGTGTTGATACAATCAGGTTTGCACAAGGCGTTGAAGGAGAAGATCTCTGGTTGCTCTCTCTATGAGAGAAGATGATGTTCTCTAGAAGACAAGAAGTATCCTCATGGTATTACCGCACTGCCATGGATAAGGATAAGTTGTGGCAATCGGGTCCACAATTGCACACGGGCATTGGTTGGCGTTGAGATGCAAGGTGTGTGGCGGAGTTAGGTCGATGGCTGAAGAACTTCCAGGAAAAGCCAATTTGGAAGTTGCACCATGAATTTTCAGCAAGGTTTCGATCTGTACCAAGGCGAAATTCTTGGAGTGGTCTAATTCCAAGTGAGTATACTTTCATGGTGGAGTATGATAGTTCTCTGAACTATGATTGTCGGTATAGACAATGGCAGCAAAGAATTGTCGGTGTTGACAATGGAAGCTGAAGATGTGTGACTATTTCAATCAAGGTGGAGATTGTTAGGATTTGGTTGAATTAGTCCCACATTGCTTAGGATAGCAAATGGAGTGGGTGGCCTAGGCTATAAATATGAGGCTAAGTTCTTCATTTGTTTTTGCACCAGTCAGAAACACTTTAAGCTTGTATCTGATTTTTCTTTTCCTCTGTACTCTTTGATTAGAGAGTGTTGTGAGGTGTAGTTAGATATTTGCTTTGAAAGAGTGTGGGTGTACTGGGGTGCCGGTGAGAGAAAGAAGTCTATGTGTTGTAACAATTTTCACATAGTGATATTCTCTGGTTGTCATTTGACAACGGCCGTGGTTTTTTCTCCGGTAATTGGAGTTTCCACGTTAAATTCTTGTGTTGTGATTGTGTCTATTTTATTTCTCTGTCAAAGGTGTTTTCTCAAGGGGGAATTGTGTCTTATTCCCAACACATATTAATACTGAAGGAATTAGTGTAATAATAAACGAAGAATTGAGTTTTCGATTCATATTTTTGCACTCACTAACTTTAAGTATGTATTAGAGCGGTCAAACGGATCAATTTGATTTATTTAGGTTTGATCTATTTAAATCTATAAATTATATATACGAGCCGGTCATAATTTGTTTAAATTTATTTTATTTATGAGCCATAATTTTTTAGTCTTAAATCGTTTATAACTAATCTAACGATTAAATAGAGTGATTCGTTTATATTTTACTTATTTTTTTAAAAAAATATTTTGACAAAAAATTATTTTATTTTATCTAAAAAAAATTTAACGAAATAATATTTTTTATTGATGGATCTAATTTTTGAATTAAACAAGGAAGATGTCAGTAAAAATACTAATTTTATTTAAAAATTATAAAATAAATTAAATGAACTGTTCGTTTAGTCTGTTATTTTTTTAGTTAATTTAGATTTAATCTGTTTATTCCGAAATTTAAATTGACCTAATTTTAAAAATATTTTTTTTGTTTAAATAAGTAAATAGATTGACCAAACGGACCAATCATATATGGCTTCTTTTATTTAAAAAAAGGAAAAACTACTAAAAGTACCTATGAAATTTACGAACGCTGACAAAAGTACTCATAAACTAAGAAAATTAATGCTGTACCATGAAAGATGGCTCAAGATTCGGTGGTCCCAGAACCTTTGGACCACTTAATGGTCTCATTAGAAAACATATTTTTAGAGTTTTTTTAACAATTGCTACATAGTCCTTGAACTAAATTTAATTACAAATTAACCCTATATATTTTATTTAATTATAGAAACTGTTTTTTATTTTATAAATTATTATTTTATCAATTATCTATTATATTTATTAACAATTAAATACAAAAACAACAACTAATTATATCCTCCATTGATCCTAATAAAGCTTTTGGCCATTCCAATCGGTTAAAATATTAAATTTGATCTCGTGACGTTCGTCCATGGCTTCCAAATCGTGTTTCCTTGAAATTCAATCGATTGGATTACAGTGTATCACAAAACAATCGATTGAAAGTTGTAAGGTAGAATGGTTTTCGCTTAAACCAATCGATTGTTTATACTTTCCAATCGAATGAATGCCTCAAAATAATCGATTGTTTTTGTTACTCAATCGATTGAATTTACGAAAACAACATGGATTTGCCAAATACAATCGATTGGAAAGTGATGACATTGAAGTTTTAGCCAAATTCAATCGATTGGTAATGTAATCCAATCGATTGGAAGGTGATGAAAAATTTTTAAAGAAAGAAGGTAATGTAATTCAACTTCATCACCTTCCAATCGATTAGATTACATTATCAATCGATTGAATTTGGCTAAAACTTCAATGTCATCACTTTTTCATCGATTGTATTTGGCAAATTCATGTTGTTTTCGTAAATTCAATCGATTGAGTAAAAAAAACAATCGATTGTTTTGAAGGATTCATTCGATTGGAAAGTATAAACAATCGATTGGTTTAAGCGAAAACCATTCTACCTTACAACTTTCAATCGATTGTTTTGTGATACATTGTAATCCAATCGATTGAATTTCAAGGAAACACGATTTGGAAGCCATGGACGAACGTCACGATATCAAATTTAATATTTTAATCGATTGGAATGGCCAAAAGCTTTATTAGGATCAATGGAGGATATAATTAGTTGTTGTTTTTGTATTTGATTGTTAATAAATATAATAGATAATTGATAAAATAATAATTTATAAAATAAAAAACAGTTTCTATAATTAAATAAAATATATAGGGTTAGTTTGTAATTAAAATTAGTTCAAGGACTATGTAGCAATTGTTAAAAAAACTCTAAAAACATGTTTTCTAATGGGACCACTAAGTGGTCCAAAGATTCTGGACCACCGAATCCTGAGCCATGAAAGATGAGTTTCGTACGACAAAAGTATCCAAATTCTAATTTTTTGTTAATTTTTTAATAAAATTCCCAAACTAACCCACCTTAATCCCATTCTACCGCCACTCCCTCTCTTCTCACTTCTTTTCCTCTCATCACTTATCTCTCTCAAACACCCTCACAGAGTCACAGAACTCTCCTCTACCTTTTCATTGCCGTCTGCCACCCACCTATTCCATTATCGCCAATCTCCTTTCCTTTCATTGCGCGCCTGTGACCCAACTTGAGAAGAATATCGCCGTGGCGCACCTGTTGCAGCCAAGGAGAACGTCATTGTGGCGTGCCTGACCTAGCAGAGGAGAATACCATCGTCGCACGCCTGAAAAGAGAGAGGGGTCGTGGTACTCTTGCATGCAGGAAGAGGGTTCGGTAAAGAGAAATTAGAGAAGACAGGGGGTGGCACTGTGGATGAAAGTTCTGCCATTGACGATGTTACAACCAGCGAAGAAAAGAATTTTTTTTAAAACATTTTTTATTTCATTTTTCTTCTTTTCAGAAATTGATTTAGTTACTACTAAAATGATACTGTTCTATTTTTTTTAAAATCAGCTTCTATTTTTTATGAAGGCTGAGATTGATTTACAGAAGATCCGGTTGATGGCTACTTCTACTTCTGATTTTTGCTGAAATAAATTTTAAATTTGATAAATGGATTTGTTGGTTTTTTTTATGGTTGATGGCTGTTTCAACTTCTAGTTTTGCTAAAGTGAATTGAAATTGGATGAATGAATTTGAAAATTTTTATATGTTGAGTATTTTTTGTATTTGATTGATTTGGTTTGGGTATGGATTGTAAACTTATAAGTGAATCGGATAAGGTCCGATCCTCCACCACCACTACCACTATTATTAATTTCGGTCTGATTTGTTGTAGGAGTAGTACTCCATGATAAGGGTTGGTGCATATTAGGTTATGAAAGGTTGAAAATGTAAGTTGAGGTTGAGTGTAGGGTAGTTTAGAAATTTTATTAAAAAACAACAAAAAATTAGGATTTGGGTACTTTTGTCGTACAAAATCCATCTTTCATGGGTACAACGCTAATTTTCTTAGTTTACGGATACTTTTGTCAGCGTTCATAAATATCATGGATACTTTGGTAGTTTTTTCTTAAAAAAAAAAAGAAAAAATGTATATTTTAAGATGAACACATGTGCATAACACATTAACACCTTGAATTAAAAAAGTTTATTGAACAATTATCTTAACTTTCTTATAACTGAAAACTTCACCTTTTTTATCTATAAAGTTTACATACATATAAAGATAAACTACTTCAGAGTGTAAATAATGTTCAAAGTCTCATTTTAAGAAAGTAGAAAGGTATAAAGTCATACTTTACTAAAATTAAAATATCAATAAATAAATTTTTTTGGCTAAATAATTATTAATTTAACATACATAATAAAGAGAACACAATAAATTATAATATAAATAGCCAGGTTTCCACGTTTACGCACAAACAAAAATTGTCCACCAATCTCAAAAGAATCAATCAATACAAGAAAGGGATTAATAATATATTGGAAGCAGAAGAAAGGGGAAAAAATGTATAAAGGAGGAAGAGATAAAAAAATAATAATAATAAATAAGAAAAAACTAATATTCTTTAAAGTATGTGCGTGTAGGTAATTCCGTCCATACAAATATGTCTCCAATTAGGTTATACATTTTTGTCGTTAGTCTGATATATTTCTAGTTATATAAATATAGTAGAAGTGGGAATTAGAAAAAAAAAAAAAAGGTTTCCCCAACAAACCCTGGCTTTAGAGTGGTGATGAATGACATATATATATGGACAAGAAGAATGAATATATACGTACATACATAATGATAGAATATGAACGAACCAAAAAAAAATTTATTTGTTGAATTCACTAATTAAGACAAACCAGGACTCATTTTAGAGGAACAAAAATAAGAAGTTAATTTTTAATTTAATTCATTATTATTGGTTAACTTTTTATTGTAAACTAAATTTTTTTTAATTTAAAATTTAAAATTTAGAATCTAAGATTTAAAATTTGAAATAAATTTTTTTTTCGAAAAGTTGACTTCTTGATTAAATTCATTTTTGAGTCTTACTTTATTTTAATTTATAAACATTGAACATTACTTTTACACTATGAAACAAATTTTGAAGTAGATGTGGAGATTGTACAAGGAAACCGATCGAGTAGGACCATGATGCATGTTGGCTTCTTAATTTAACATTTAAAAATAAATTAAAAATTTTAGTTCATGTTAACAAATAATGGGCCGAATTTTGAGCTTTTACATGCTTTACTTATTGATTTTTGATTAGCGTTGGATTCATATAAATGATGCTACTTTTCAGCCATTATTATTACCATATATTATCATCCCCCACACCTTTTGGTATGTGAGACTAATTTCGTTTTCAAGAGCTCAAATCCTAACATGCATGGTTCATGAGCCGTGACCTACTCAATTATTTAAGCTCACTTTTTTTGTTTTTGCCAAATTTTGTATAATTAGATAATTAATAATGTTACTTTCTAATTGAGCATTGCAATGATAGTTAAATGATGTAAAGTGTTAGAACATATTTAAAACTTAATTAATATATATAAACACCTTAAAATTAATGTTGACGGGTGAGAAAATAAGTGATTTATTGCACTTATTAAAATGATGTTAATTATTTGTTTACTCTTATGAATAATAATCAAGTGATCTCTTGACCTATAGATTTTAAATATATTTTCTAATGATTATTATTATATGATGATATGAATGTTACAAAAATATAATGCATGCAACATAAGGTTACTGTATTGACTTTGGATTTGGATAGTTTTCAAGTCTTGGTCATCGTCTTGCTTCTTTATCTTTTTGTTATATAATTTTGTTTTCCTTCATTGAATGAAAAAGCACTACATGCAATTTCTTAGTTAGTGTTCCCATTATGTCTTTTCCTTCTTTCTTTAATTCTCATATCTGCCTTTAAGTTAAGGCTTCTTTGTTTGTTCCTATCTTGTTTCTTCCAACTTTCTATTTATTTAATTTATTTACTTTATATTAATAGTCTCAAAATGATTAAATGATGTAAATTAAATTTATCTAATATTAATCATTTCATATTCAATTGTTGACAAGAAAAAAAAATATTCATGTAAAAAAATTATAATATCTCAAATTGAATTTTAATAAAATATTAAAAAAGTCTAGTGATCTATTTTTTTTCTTCTTCATATAGAGCTAGATTGTACACAATTTCATTTATATATATTTCACTACACTATTCATCTTTTAGGGCAAGTGTGGCTATTTTCTTGTTTTAACATCAAGATCTCATGTAGTTGCCCATTTGATATAAGATTAATTAAATGCATTCATGCCTTTAAAGTTTAAACTAGTGGGTATGGGCAATGCTTTCCTTTTCAAAAATATTATTTTTATATATATTGGGTGCATACGTGTCCATTCGAGAGTTAAAGTGGAAAACCTTTAAATAAGCTAGTCATATATATGCTCCTACAAAATTATCGTTTCCATGCAAATATATATAAAAGCTAGCTCTAGAAAATATTTTGTGTATGTCATTCTTGTCCATATTGTCCAATACTATGAGTTTTAAATTTGATTCTCATGTTTTCTTCCGGTTATTTTTCTTAGGAATAATTTATAGATATATATTTTTACTAAAATAAACTAAAGTCTTAAAGTCATTTGTTAAATTACTTAACATGGCCCTTGTACAAGAAAATTCAAAGGATCTAATAATCAAAGGAGTCCAACATCTTATTTAGTCGCTTCTCTCACATAAGCTTAGCATGTATCTATTGATTATATATAGAAAAAATTTTAAGTGTATAACTATACTGATATTTCAATAATTTTTAATCGATAATTTTAATTATAAAAATATATATAATTAAAATTAATAATTAAAAATTATTAAAATACTAGTATATTAATATATTTAAAAAGCTTTTATATATATTACTATTATGTATATTATTCTTATATATTTCTATTTTTAGTATTAAAAATAATTGATAAAAAATTGTTTTATACTAGAAAAAGAAAGTATATAAAAATATCATATAAAAGCAGTAGTTCAAAGCTTCAAATGCATTATTCACAAATTAATTCGTCAAAAACCAATACCTTTAACTGTTGACAGTTCAAACTAGGTATTAGAGCCTTTATAGGTACATTTTATTCCTCTAGGATTTATCATAAAATTTTTGCAAAGTTCTTCCTTAGCTTGTATTAAATATTAATACTACTTTCCCATATAGGAATTTTCTTGTTATTGGCATGTTGTTAGCTAGATATAAAATTATCAGCATACTTCTATTTAACAATTAATTTTTTGGATTAAATAATTCATGATCTTGCACACAAAAAAAGTGTTAATAAAAAAAAAAAAACTAGTATACATCTATAATTTCAAGCAACACTCTTCATATACAGACTTAATTGACCTCTAAAACAAGGGATCATCCCCTATGTATAAGATGAAAATGATTGAAAATGAAAAGAAAACTTAGACAAGGAAAAGAGAATAATGTTCTTTTTCCCCTTATCCCTGAAATACTTCATAGCATCCATCATCAACTCATCATGCAAGAATCTTATCAAGTTCCCTTCCATGCTCTTTCCCCTCTCTCCCTCCTTTTCTCACCCTCTTCTTCTTTTCACCAAATTCTTCATTTTCTCTATAGTTGCCAAATAAGTGAATAACATTGACCAAAACTTTCCACACCTTAACACACAAACCCCATTTAATGGGACCCATCACGTGCACTAGTCTTAATCTCCATGGGCCCAACAACCCATCACCACCGTAGATTTCTTTCCACGTTAAAATAATCATCCGTTCAACAAAACGGGCCCCATCTTCCATTCTCCAATTACCCCATTACCTCTTTCTCTTCTCTCTCTCCAAACAAAACCACCACATTCTCATTCTCAAACCTCAACTTTCGCTCCTATATATATTCACACACACACTTTGCACTCTTCCATTCTAAAACCCAACTCCAACAAAATCTCACACAAAACACCTTCCTCCTCATTATCCTCAAGAGATTTTCCACCTCCTACGTCTCTCTTTCTTCTCAACATTTCAATTCTATGGCTTCCGAACCTTCCAGAAACATTGATCTCACGCTTGGAGAGCCCAAAGGGCCCAAGGAGGAGCCCGACACGGAGGACCCCTCGCCGTCAACGTCTCCGCCATCGGCCATACGCGTCATGCCGGTGGCAGTGCACATACCGTCCATGTCCATGAACAAGGCCTTAGTCCAAGCCCAAGCCCAGGCCCATCCAACTCAAAAGAGAGCCTCCACGAAGGACAGGCACACCAAGGTGGAGGGGCGCGGCAGGAGAATCCGAATGCCTGCCACGTGTGCGGCCCGGATCTTCCAGCTCACCCGGGAGCTCGGCCACAAGTCCGACGGAGAAACCATCCGGTGGCTTCTGGAGCACGCCGAGCCGGCAATCATCGCCGCAACCGGGACCGGCACCGTTCCCGCCATCGCCATGTCTGTCAACGGAACACTTAAGATCCCAACTACCAAACCACTATCAGGATCCGACCCGGAACCGGGAGACCCGCCCTGCAAGAAGAAGCGCAAAAGACCCGCCAATAGCGCCTACGTGGATGTTAACGAAAGCGCTGTTTCAGTCTCCGCAGGCCTGACGGTTACAACAAATTCCGTAACTAACACCCTAACAAACTCCACAACCTCCTCCGCCACTCACATAACAAACTCTGTAACGGCCGCTATAATACCGCAGCAAACCGCTATTGCCTTACCGCAAAACGCGGTACCTGCCATGTGGACGGCGATTCCGTCCAACGCTTTCTTCGTCGTGCCTTCCGTGGCGGCGGCGGGACCTTCCAACGCGCCGCAATTCTTCACATTCGCACGTCCGATTTCGGCGTTTGTTTCGTCGGTGATGACGCCGGTTCAAATTCAACCGGCCGGTTCGACTGCTCCGTCGTCGAAATCTCCGCCAAGAGCGACGGTTATGGCGCCGAGCAGTGCAACTACGACAACGCACACGCTGAGGGATTTCTCACTGGAGATTTACGATAAGCAGGAGCTTCAGTTCATGTCGAAGTCGAGTTCAAAGCATTGAGACAGGCTTTGTGAATTACGGTTTCTTGTTTCGCCATTGATGGAAGGAAGGAAGGAAGGGAAGGGAAGGGCGAGGTCGGAGCGCGAAGAGGAAGAGCACGTGCGCACGTGAGGTTAGGGGATTGAAAATGGCGGGGACCACGTGCGTGGGGGTGTGGGTCAACATGAAAAGTGGGGGGTCCCACTTTGTGTGTTGGGGTGTGCTGCTGCGTGGACCGTGCAAGAGAGGGTACCACTACTGCTTCGTCTTCTACAGTTCTACTACTACCCTTTCCTTTCTTAGCCATTCGATTTTTTAACCTCCTTGTATATTATTATTGCCTATCAATTTTAGGACCGTAAAATGTATAATTTTTAATTATTATTTAATAAAAATAAATCAGTTAGGTAAACGAGTTTTCTAATATTATGTTATGAATAGTGTAAATTTTGCATGGGAATGATAATAATTCTCATATGGCGAGCCTAAAGGAAAAAAAAGAAGGTAAGTTTGTAATATTTTGGACCTAAAAAAAAGAGAGTGTACATTTCTTATCATTTATCAAAATATACACTTAATGAAATCATATAAAATTTTCACATAACATTATTTATTATGATTACTCATGCATGAAGTTATAATAATTAATAGAAAGGCTTGTAATATGAGGTTTCTTTTACATTTGGAATCTCTTGAATATGAGAGTTTAACCTTTCAAATAAACAACACGTTATCTAAGCTTTGAGAGAACCATGTTCTAGTCTTGATAGAACAAAAAAAATTCTAAGAGTCAATTAAAATGGTGTGATGATGAAAATTTGACATAATTTAGAAACAATCTTTATATAATGTTATTTTAAAAAGAAAAAGAGAAAAAGTATGAGTCAAAATTTACTGGTATCTTATCTATGGGGTTGTGTTGTAGGTGAGGATTGTGGTGTGGTGGGTCCATGGAAGGTAGTGGTCATGTGAGGGGGTGGGCGAGGGACCCAAGGCGGTTGGGGCCCTCCAAAATGGCTACTGGGACCGTTCAATAGCCGGCCTTTCCGAAGTGGTCCCCACTTGGTGTGTGTAGCTTAACATTAGATGGACACGTGTCGCGTTATGGGTCGTTGGCAGTGTGGGGTACCACTTTTTGCACTTCGACACGTGGGGGTTTCTGGTGGTAGGTCCCACTTTTTTGCAGGACAAGAACCACCTTTAATTGGTGTCTCCGGTTTGCTGCTATTGGACGGAGAAAATTTGAAAGAATGTGAGGAGAAGATCAAAGACAGATTGAAGATTAGAAGAGTGTGAGAATGAGAGTGATCTGAGTGAGAGAAGATCAATCAATGAGAATGGTATCAGATGCTTCAAATCTTTTTATATGGATTTTCATTTTCATTTTTTCCTTTATGGGCCCTATTTTTGGGGTTTCCATGAAAATGAAAGTTGTTTGCCTTTGATAGTGTTAGCTAATAATGTTGTTTTTTTTTTTAACCAAGGATTAATATATAATAATTTATTAGTCAGTAATAAATTTTAAATAAATAAATAAAGTTTAAATTTATAATAAATTAATTTTTAATTTATTATATTAAAATATATCGTGAACAACACAAAAAATTAATAATATTTTTTTAAGAGTATTTTTTATTTAAAAATAATATTTTATTATGAATCTTAATTCTCTTAAAATTTTATTGTTAGTCAATATATTTATGTATACATAAAACAAACTTTTAATGTTTATCATATATTTAAGTAAATGAGTGATTATTCAACTAATTTAAATTAATTAACTAATTTGAATGTTAAAGACTACAACATATAAGATAAAAATATATTTAAATTTTAATTTGGATAATGTTATTAATTATGTATGTAATTCTTGGTTTAATGTTGTTTAGTGTATAAAATAATGAAGTGATAGACAATATTGTAAAGCTCTTACGGTAAAAAAAAATCAAGTATGACATATTTAATACTATTTAATCTAAAAAGATGCCGATGTAACTTATATTTTTGTCTAAATGACGAATTATATTAGAATTTATTGAGATTCGATTTATACGATTTGAGTTTTTTGGGGCATAATGAGATTAATTTCCATAGTTGGATATGCTTTATTGCTTTTTGTAAAAAAGATTCAAACCTTAACGTAGCTTATGAAGAAGTAGACACAACATTATCTTTGAAGCTTTTGAGTTGTGTAATGTAGCTTTCAATAGATGGTTCTTTTGACAATGATATGTAGTTTTAGTCTCCTATATTTTTAAATGCATGTTTCTTGAGTTCTAATAATTAAGATGGATTATTCTAGATTGTGCTTTAATATCTCTAGAGTTTCATGGATGAATGTTAGATGTGTTTAAAGCATTTTTAACTTCAAACGTCATTATGATCATCCACTAATGAAAAATATTCTTGTCTAAAGATAAATTTCTCTCTTAACACTCAAACTTGTGTGGGTATATCATGAATGAATAATAAGCTGTTTTTTTCTGGTAAAATATATTTTTTGTTTTTTAAATTTACTAAAAATTTTAAAAATATTTTTAATTTTTATTTTGTTTAAATTTTATTTTAAATTTTTGTAATTTACATTAAATATATTTTTAGTAATTAATTTTTTTTTTAAATTTTGAATTAATTTAACAACAATTTTATAAGATCAACTTTTAACACAAACAAATTAAATATAATTATCACTGAGTTGATCCTAAACTTTTTAAAAATTTAATTATTATCAGAAATATATTTGATGTAGATAAAAGTTTTGAAAAACAAAAATAATAAAATAAAATTTAAAAATATTTTTAAAATATTTAACAAATTTCAGAAACAAAAAATATATTTGATTTTTTTTTAAAAAAATAAAGAATTGGATTAGAATCCTTTGCCATTGAGATAAAACAAACATAGATATGTGTCTTTGTCTCTGTAGTGGATGAATCATACATGATAAGAGTTCGACATTAATCACTTTTTGGGTATAGGCAAAGAGAGACAATAAGAATTTTATCCTAATTGTTTTGATAACTCGAGTCAGTTTAGTGGAACATATAAATATAGAGACATCAAATTAAATTTACTCGAGTCAGTTTAGTAATTTACAATGTCATTTTTATATAAAAATGTCACCGTGAAAGTATAAATAAATTCATAGCAAAATGTAGATAAATACTTATAAAAAGACACAAAAAAAGATGGAAAAAAAACTTTGTCGATATTTTCCTTCGGATTGCCATCAAAACGAAATTATAGAAAAAGATTTTTTCATAATTTGTAACCACAGCTAAGTGTTTTTTTTAGGGAAAGTTTATAGATTTTAAATGCACAAGTCTTTTAAAAATGATTATTGACTGATTTTTCGCTATGCTCTTAAAATAATTGGATAATTCGAGTTAGTTCAATTTTATATATAATGGTAAAATTAGTAAGACAGTAGCTTTTTCATTTCCATGTATTTATAAGACTCTAATTCTGTTTAAACAAAATAATAAGTACCAATAAACTAAAACATTAAGGTCAAACAAGTATTCCAATTATGTTTCTCCATTTAAAATTTTTAACTTCTCTTTGGAAATAACCTATGAGAGTACTATATATTAAAATATTTTTTACTCGGGAGAATCTTGAGTATCCAGTTCTTTGTTTTGGAAGCATTCATATATTTATTCAATTAAATGCTGACTTTGGGTGGGGAAGAACGAAGATGGTTTGTGCTCTAAGAAACATAGAAAGAAAAAAGAAAAAAATTAGTGAAGAAGCTGGGAATTCTTTAATTATAAAATTTTTCATTCTTATAGAGATACCTCATATTATTAGCATCTTATTATGTTATATTATTTAATATTGTTTATATATCTTATCAAATATAATTTTAACTCAAAATAGAAAATCTTGGGTAGATTGTGCATCAAATCCTACCAACCAAGTAACAATGCGGCCTTTTTGTAAGACCTACAAAGAGGAATAATGGCCTTTAATTAACAATTATTTTAAGAATTAGAACATTATTATTATTATTGTTATTATTATTATTCATCAAAACAAGAAGATGCATACAGTACTTTTATGTAAAACTTTTTGTACTAACTGAAATGTTAAAATAATTACTTTCTGAACAGGCAAATTTAATAACATTAGAAGAGATAAAATTGCAAATAATTTCAGTCATTATTATGGTTGCCTCAATAAAAATGTCGATTATTTCAATCTTTAATATAATATTAAGAGTTAGATAATTCACGATCCCCCTTAAATATTCATTATTAATCCGCGGCTACCTATAAATAAGGAGGGTTCAGTGGTCCATCAAATGTGTTAGGCCAATAAACCCCACTAGCATATCACTGAGGTCAATGGGTCCCTCTTTATATAAATAATATATTTTCAACTTTTCCAATAAAATAAGCATCAATTTATAATTTTGTCAGCTAGGTGTATGGTTCATAATCAGAGGACCACTAGAACTAATAATGTTTAGTTTTTTCTTAAAAAAAATTGTGTAGTGTTGATATTGTAAGTAGAAGTAGTATCAATAAAATTGTCATAATAAAAAATTAAGATAAATATGTATATCAATATTAAATTTTTGGAATAAAAATCAGACATTTAAATATTAAAAATCAAAATAAAATTGTCCCATTGGTAGGAACAAAAATATAATAGACAATATTAAATAAAAGTGAGGAGGAGTTTGTAGATTAGAATTTAGAAAGAATTTTCTTGTTTTACATAGCGAAGTTGTTATCCCAAATTTTTTTTATTTTATTTTATGTTTTTACTTTTAAAAAACAGAATTTAACTTTTATTTACTATCAATACGGAAAAAGAAACTTTATACGTACATCTGTTTTATTATTTACGTATTATCACATTAATAAAAATATTTTTTTATAATTATTGTGTGAATACTCATAAAATAATCAGAATATATATATAATTAGGTTATTGTATAAAATATTTTGTTATTACTTATTAACATATGGAAATTAAACTTCAAAACGCATGTGTAATTGTGTATTATCCAAACCGACCAACTATTATTAGGAGAATTTTAGTATACAGATCAAAGTTGGTACAGATTTAAAAATTTGTTTACATAACACTTTTTAAAGCCACACTTTAAACCGTAACTCTTTATAAAGAAAAGCGTCACCTAATGGAAAAAAGTAAAGAAATAATCAAGTTATCGAAATTAATAGACCAAAAATTAATGATTTTAACTAATGTTAACTGTAATGACACCGAATTCTTAAAATCAATACAAAATGATTTTTCTCAAAATATTTATTTTACTATAAGTTTTATTGAAGGACTTCAAAAACCTGAAAAAACTTATTTTTCACACGGAATTTCTAAAAAATGTTATCATGGAAATGATTCCCCACATCTTTATCATACTTTTAACCCACAATTAAATTCTATAGTAGATATGCTTGAAGAAATATTAGTATCCATAAAATTTCAAAGAAATAAAGAAAAAGAGAATCCCAAAGAAGAAAAATTTCAAAATATAATCAACATAACAGATCTAAAAGTAAAACCACCACTAAAATTATGAATATTGAAGAAAAGTTAGAAGAAGTTACAATGCTTTTTAAACAATTAAAAATGGCTCAAGAAAATAATATTATGGAACAAGGATTTCAAATAGAAGAAGAATTAGTAAATTCTGAAAATATAGAAAATGAAGAACACATCCTAGATTATTCAAGTGACGAAGAACCAACAATTCCAATACAAGTAAAAAATGAAGCTGGAACATCTAAAGATAACCAATCTCAATATAAATGGGAAACATGTTTTGATAATTATGCTTTTAAAAAAGGGTTTATAAATAAAGATTCAAAATATACAAAAATACCATCAAAGTACGTTCCTAAAATCCAAGAAATGGAAGGAGAAAGAATGCTTGATTTAGACTGTAAAAAGAATGAAAAAGAAATTTTCGAAAATTGGTTGAATTCTTTTTTATTAAAAGCTTTTACTAATCCAAAGCTTAGTGAATTGTCTGGAAGAGATATTTGGAATTACATAGGATTTCATACTAAAGGAACTATAAGAGATTATATGACATCAATAGAAAACCAAATAATAGAAGATTTAGCAACAAAAACAACAACTTATGATAAGATATTATATATAATGATGATTCTATATAAAGAATTTTTTGAAAAAAATATTATAGATCATAGACAAGAAGTCTATAATAAAGAATATCAAGAAATAAAAAACCATTTAGCTAATATTCAGATATATGATCTATGTAATGTGGAATCTTATATATGCGAATATAGAATACATTATTACAAATTAAAAGAAGAAGATAAAAATTATTATCTTAGTATGTATATAACAAAACTTCCATATCCTGCTAATGAATTTATAATGGGAAGATTTATAAGAGAAATAAATAGAGGGACAATTGAAAATAATTTTGGTGGAGCAACCGCTGCAATAAGAGAGGAAATAAAAGAGCGTTGTATGCAAGAAGCAACACAAAAAAGATTTGCAAATATAATTAGAATCTGCTGTAAGGATAATGAAGAGATACCCCAAAAATATGGGCTTAATAAAAATTTTCAGAGAAAGAGAAAATATCAATTTAGAAAAAGAAAATGACTACTTAATAGTAGAAACAGATGCTTCAGACATAACCTGGTCAGGATGTCTAAAAGCTAAGAAAGCTATAAAAAGTTTGGAACAAGAAAAAGAATCACTAGATTCTAAATATTCCCCAAAGGAATTACTTTGCAGGTATATTTCAGGGACTTTTACTCCAACAGAACGGAGATATACCACTCATGAAAAGGAAACTCTAGCAGCAATTAAATCTCTTAAGAAATGGAAAATTGATTTACTACCCAGAGAATTTACATTAAGGACAGATTCAAGTTATCTAACAGGTTTCATACGATATAATTTAAAAGTTGATTATAATCATGGACGATTGGTAAGATGGCAATTATTTTTGTTACAATATCCAATAAAAATTGAATATATTAAAGGTGACAAAAATGTTATTGCAGATACATTAACAAGAGAATGGAGTTCGTCTACAACGCATTAGATCAAGAAATTCAGAAATACGAAGAAGAACTTGAAAAATGCAAGCATTGTCAGCAAATAAGGATACAGATCCAATCCCTCAAAAAGGCCATCGAAGCAATGAAATCAACACAACAACCAAAACCATCAGAGTTCAGCCAGCTAAGCGTGGTGGACAAATCAGGTGAAAAAATTCCAGAAAATAAAACAATTGCTGAAATTATCAAAAAATCCACCCAAGATAAAAAATATTATGTAATTTATAATGGCCCCATGAAAGGAGTATATGATGCCTGGGAAAAAGCAGCACCATTTACACATCAATCAAGGATAATTCATAAAGGAGGGTTTTTAACACTGGAAGAAGCAAAGGAATCTTTCAGGGAATATGAAAGCTCTTCATCCAGAGCAAACCCTAAAAAGAGTAGATAAAGCTCCAATTCAAATCCAGAGAACAGGAATAATAAGAAACATTCCTACAAGGGCCGAAATCAAGGAAAAGAAAAGGGTCTGTAGATCAAATCTCAGAGAAACCCTTAACATAGTCCTAAATTGGACTAAAGAAAAAAGGGCAATCTTGGGATATTATCCTATTGCCAAAGAACAGCTAACAAAGCTGGTTATATTTCCAGAGGCTTCCCCATCTGACACCTATCAGTTTTTCCAGTATGGATTAATTGATACAATTTTAATTTTTAATGATTTGAAAATTATTAGTGAGTTTCCTGCAGGATTTATTGATGCAGTAAAGAGATTTAAAAATATGATTGACAACGTAAATCCAAGGGATATATCCCTAAAATTTACGAATAGTCAACCTATTTTTAATGAAGAAGAAGAATGCTTGGTTCCAGCACATCAAGTAATCTTCATGTCCGTCTT
Organism: Arachis hypogaea; assembly: GCF_003086295.3. Taxonomy (NCBI): domain Eukaryota; kingdom Viridiplantae; phylum Streptophyta; class Magnoliopsida; order Fabales; family Fabaceae; genus Arachis; species Arachis hypogaea. Next base: position 97,099,214 of record NC_092037.1, on the reverse strand, counting down.
CCCAGGAAATTTTCAACCAATTGATCAAGTTCAAGATTTAACAATCTACAGTCATGAAGGAAGACTAGCCAGTACACTAGCAAGGGTCTTCGAAAGAACTCAAAAGATAACAAGGGAATCTCACACAAGAATCAACTATAAAAGCAGAAATACTTTGCTTGTGTCCAGTAAAAGGAATGAAATTGAAGAAAGAGAGATGAGACTCTTAGTGGAATTTGAATCAGCATTCTACAACTTATCTGGACTCTTAGAAAAGCTCCCCGAAGGGATAAAGAGGAATATCTGCTATTTGATAAAAGACAGAGAAGACCACAAGTGCCAGCTATGTGTCTCAGAGTTATCTGAAGAAAGCAATAATAAAACGGAATCAACCCACATGATAAAGGAAGAAGACAACGCATCTGAAGGTCACATGATGAAAGAAGAGGACAGCACATCTGAAGCATCTCTCAACATTATTGCATAGTGACGTAAGCGCTTATGTCATAGAGCACCAACAATGTAGCTGGTGCAAGATAATAAACAATGACGTAAGCAATGACGTCATAAGAAGGGTAAGGATGGGAATTGTCCATCAGACCCAACCATTATAAATAGGTTGCTTAGGCAATTGTAGAAGGCATCAAACCATAGAAAGCAGGAGGCTAAGAGTACTCATATGCTAGGAAAGCAAAGAGGAAGCTGCCGAGGCGATTCTATGGTTTGAAGAAGAATTCCCTTAGGAAAAACCAATTCTAAACTCCCCTCTGGAGTTAGTATCTACAATTTCCCATCTGGAGATAAAAACATCTTATGTAAAATATTCTAAATAAAGGAAGTTTTTCTCCAGAAAGGTACGCCTTTATCCTAATCTCTTAGTTATGAATTATTTAGAAAGTTTAGAATTAACAGAAGAATCTGATTATTATAGATTAACTGCTTTATTAGATAATGAAAAACAGGCTGTTCTAAAAACAGAATTAAATCTTAAATCAAATGAAAATTTTAATAAACAAAATCTTTTAAAAGAAGTTTTTAATAGAAAAAATATAATATACTATGAAAAAATTCAACTTGAAGCCCCTATAAAGATAAAATCCGCCAATGGAGAACTTGAAATAGCTTTGATAAATGATGAAGAATTGAGTAAACAGATTGAGAAAATTAAGGATCAACAAAAAAGATCTAAAATTGGATGGATTCATATTAGTACTATACAAGTCTTAATCAAATCTACATACATGAAAGGAATTAATTCACCAATAAGCTTAGCAATCTGTGACAAAAGAATTACTGATGACCCAATAGACCAAATAATTGGAATTGTTCATGGAAATTTGACAAACGTAAATGTTAAATTCAATGCCCATCTTGGATATGCTATACCTTTATCAACTGAAAACCTTGGAAGATCTATAAGTTTGGCTTATAAATTTCATAGAAAGAATCTAATGGAACAAGACGATGAACCTTTTTCAATTACATATGCAATAAATTATGCTTTAACAAACAGCCATCATAGTATAATATTTAAAAACAAAGAAAGAATTTATGTTGATGAATTATTTCAGAAAATTGTAAAAACAGAAATACCAAAATATAAAGCTATTGAAAACCCAGTTCTATTATTAAAAGAACCATCAGAAAAATTAGTTTCATCGAATTTTCAAATAAGAGAATCTAAAATTAATAGCCCTTTAAGCTTATCCAAGTTAAAAATTAAAGAAAAAAATTCTGAAATAAAAGAATTAACAAAAAATGTCGAAAAATTAAATGAAACCCTAAACATTAAATTATGACAATAAATAGAGAAAAAATATATGACAAGAAACAAGAGCTCTTTGAAAGAGAAAATCGGTTGAATTATTTACAGTTTTCTGAAATAAATCAAAGAGCATTCAAAGCCCTAAAAATAATCTATGACAAGTTGAAAAGAGAAGTTGAAGAGCTAGAGAAATTAATAGAATCTCTAGAAAATAGTGATGAATCAATGATAGAGTTTGCAGAAATTCTAAGATAAATAATGAAGCATACAAAGATTGAAAGACCAGAAAACAAAATAAAAAGAAAAAGGGCGAAAAAATTAAAAAGTAAAATAAAAGAATATAAAAGGGAATTAAATAATCTTCAGTTCGAAATTAATGACCTTATAATAAAAAGGATAGAAATAAAAACAAATATAAACAAGTTGGAGCTAAACTTAAAAAATTTATAAATGCCTGAAAAACCATATTATGACTTAAAAGAATTAAAGCTGTTGAAAGAAAAAATGGAGAATGAAGTTGAAAAATTAAAAAGATATTTAGAAACAACAGAAAGTGTAGAAATAAAAGAACTTTTTGAGGATTTGAAAAATTATATTAAAGAAAAAGACAAACAGATAAAAGATTTTATATACAATAATCCATGCAAAAAAGAATATTATAAACTAAAACAAGATTGAAAAAATTATAAAAATCAGAATTAGTAATAGTAGAAATGGTCAATACTTTCGATTATGAAATTGCAAATTATAAAGCACCACCAACCGAATCTATACAAATTACAAACTTATTCGAAGCAAAATATGAAGAGTTAATAGAAATTTCGAAAAAGAAGTTACAGGAAAAATCGACGACTTCTAAAAATTTTCGAAAAAGAAGTTACAGGAAAAATCGACAACTTCTAAAAATTGGTATCAGAGCCAAGTTAACGATTAAGGGTAACACTTTTTCTTTAAACAACACTTTTAATGACACACTTTTCAGCCACAAAACAACAAAAATCTGTACATATCCATCTTTACATTAGATGGACCCCTATTATTATTATTATTATTATTAATTTATTACCTTTTAGACCAATAACCATATAAAAAGAACCAATGGTTGTTAACTAATTCTTTGCCACCGTGAAATTTGAGATTGAATTTCTTCAGAAGAGAAATATATATATTAAGTTTAAGAGTGTGACTGTGACATAACAATAAGAGACCATATTGAAGATCTTATCTTAGTGGAGAACAAGCAGAAAAATCTAAGCTAAACTTGAATTTGGTCAGAGACGGCATTTGCAAAGTGCCTTGCAATTTTCCAAAGTTATTTGTTCAAACAGATAAAGTAATGGACTCTTTGATAGTCATGCCCAAGAGTAACTGAGTAAGTAAATGAAAATTAAGCAAATATTAGAATATTACTCTCTTATCTTGTGAATTGAGTATGTAACAAACTACTAAAAAAAAAATGGTGAACATATTTCATATCTAGTATAAAAAAATTATTCTCTCTCTTCTCTCTCTCTCTCTCTCTCTATATATATATATATATATATATATATATATATATAATTATTTATCTTTCATGACAAAGTTTCTTATTACATATTATTTTAAATGTTATTAAATAAAATAAAGTAAGAATTAATTTCTTTTTAAAAACAATGGTTTGGAATATCTACTTTTATTTAATAGAGTAAAGTATCGTTTTTGTTCTCAACGTTTAGGATAAATCGTATTTGTATCCCTAACATTTAAATCGTCCTATTTGTATTTGTAAAAGTGATTTAATGTTATCCTGCTGTCAATTACACATTATGAACGTTTTAGTTTGAGTTTTAAAAATCTCTTTTTGAAGTTAGAATACAAATATCTAGAATAAAATCGATGATCCACTCAAAAAAATAGCTCATCAAAAGTTGAAACTAATTACTACAACATTTACATAATTCACTTTTCTAAGAACATAATTGAATCTAAACATAAATAGTGGGTATAATATTAAAATCGAACACATCCAAGTGAGACCTAATTGAGAATGAATACATCCAAGTGAAAATAATTGAAAAATATAATCTGATTTGTTAGTATAATTAATAGTAGAATAACATTAAATTACTTTTATAAACGTTAAGAATACAGATAGAACGATTTAAACGTTAGGGACATAAATATAACTTATCCAAATGTTGGGGACAAAAAGATAATTTACTCTAAAATAACTTATCACAAAAATATGTATTGTGGTCCCTCCCACGATGCAAGTGAACATATATATCGTCATTCCATGAATAAAAAAATTAATTATCTCCATAATAATAAACTAGTGTGATTTGAAGTTCAAACTCATTTTAGTTAGGGTCAAATAGACACTTGAAAACTAGTGACTTGGAAGAAAATTACAAAAAACAAAGGAAATGAATACAGAACTACCTCACATCAAGTTTTGGGTAGGTGCAATGGAGCATGTTCTATATTGTCCTTACCTTTTTTTTGTTTCTTGTTTCGGTAATTTGGCCAGTGTATTGTCCCTATGTAGGACCAATATATATTTTTCTTTTGGTATTGTAGGACCAATGTTTTTGACTTTGTTTTTGTGGCCCTGCTAGCACTCATTATATGACCTAAATACAAAAGCATGGGGTGTGTGGCCCAACTTGGGGGATACACATTGAAACTCAAGTCTCTTAACAACATTGGGTCCACCATAGAGCTTCATATGCTAATTTTGCTAGCTAATTAATTCTTAAATTATTAGTAATATATACTAATTATAAGACATTTCAAAACTGTTTAGAGGAATATGTAAGGTATTCATGAAAGAATAAAGAATGAGATTAAAGTTGTTTGTCACTATACAATGTTTCAACTTATAAGACATTTTAAAATTGGTTTATCCTCTATAATTATAATTTACACTAATCATTTGATCTTATACTAAAAATAGCAACTAACAATGAGGTTGGTGTAGTAGTAGAGATACACACTAGACACTAGACACTTCCTTTCCCGGGTATAATCCGAATTCTAGTCACTGAGAGAGTGCCTCTTGGGAGAAGGAACCTAACTATGATCGAATAATGAATGAATGAATGAGTAAATGTGATAATCTAAATGGTTAGATTCTCCTGAATGCCAAAGCATGAACCAACAATCTTGCCTCCAACATCAGGAAACTCTTCAAAGCCAGGAATGGGTTTAATCTTACCCTTCCTATCAACATCTACAGGGTACTTCATAAGATGGCCTCTCATTTCTGATACCTCTTTAGCTGAGTATTGTTTCCAATTCAGTTCACCCATTGTTCTAACCCTTGAGACACATTCAAGGCTCTCCGGTTGGAAGAAGCACTCTTCAATTGTCCCTGTGTGTTCTGCCCATAGTGACATCCTATAGCCATGGACCTACACATATACTATATAGTTCAACAAAGAATTCTAATCTAGACATGTAGTAATGTAACTTTAGCACCCTTATGTTTCAATTGGTCCCTCTTAATTTATTTTTGGTTTTTAGTCCTGTAAATTTTGATCATCCTAAATATTTTCAGATATGTACATAGTTCTTTTATTTTCCTCAAGATCTATAAAAGAGTAACATAATTTTAAAGATGATCTTTCTTTACCTGTCCACGAGGAGCAGAATTGTTTCTTGCCCATGTATGATGAGGTTGGTAGGCTCCCATTGCAATCTCTGTGTCCCTTCCTCCGTCCATGGAGCGCTGGTTGATGTTTGCAGAACCAATTATCACATATTCATCATCAACTATCATACCCTTTGAATGAACATAAATCATGAATCTTCCATTATTTCGACTTTGTGCCTGTAAAACAAAACAAAAAGGAAGAGAAAAAAACACCATAAAATTTACCACAAGGAGAAATACAAGATCAAGATGCTTACATTGTCGTATAGAATATTTGTGGTACTCATAACCCATGCATTTTGGTACTCTTTTGGCTACTTATTAGTCTAAGAATTATCTAATAACAACTAAGAATTAATAACAACTACTATCTAAATACAAATTTATCTTTATCAAATATCAAACCTTGCAATTAAACTATTTGATGTACTTTCAAATGAGACAAACTTAGATTATATTCTTTCAAGGCCTCTATCTCTTTGTTTATCTTGACATTAAGCAAACAACAAACAACAACAAAGTTTTAATCTTATCCCACTAGGTAAATGACAAAGGGAACGTGAGCATTGTATTCTTACCTGTGGACTATTTGCTGGGGGAGGAGCTCCAGTTCCATTAACATTCTCATATATACCACAGGCCTCGCGATTGCCAAGACAGAAAAAGTTCAAATAGTCTTGTGGAGAGAATGCAGTTTCAAGTCCAGTCTCAACCAAAGCATTATATACTGTCTGATACATATTTTGCATTGTTTTGTTCTGCAAAAATATATAAAAACAGTGAGTAAGAAATGCAGTATCCAAGTACTCATAGGTTTTATGAATTTTAGTTTAACATCAGGATTCATGAAGCAGGTTTGAGTGCTTTTGGAAGATAGTATAAACAAAAAAATTTTTTTTTCTAGTTTTTATTTTATTTTATTTTATTTTTGCTTTTTCCTTCATAGAATTGTGTAAATAGAAAATATTGAAAATGAAAACCCAAGAATTCTGAACTGAGGATTCACTTTCTAGCATAATTTGTGTGAAGTTTTTTTGGCAGCTCATACATAACTTTTTGACTCATGATGGTTGCAATGATATTTCCTAACTTGAAAATTACATTTTATCAAAAAGGGAAACATATAAGTAGCAAAAGACCTGAAGATGGTTGTAAATCACAAGATGATATCCCCTAACTCATTTACTTTCAAACCCCATAAATGGGACAATATTCACTGAAAATGGATTACTAATGCTCAATTGTGTCTATAGGATCAAATTTGTCAAAAGAACCCTATTTTCTTTCTATTTTGCTTCTAATATGTAACTAGGACTATACACTATAATTTAGTTGACAAAAGATATTCATAGTGATAACCAATGTAGAACTCGGTTAAAACTTGTGATGGAGGAAGGTTGCATAAAACTTTGGCAAGAACCACTAGAAAGATTTCAATTTAAACGATTTTACAATAAAGATTGTTGGTATGATACAAAATTCATCGAACTGTTAAAATGACACTTGTTAACTCTTTCTTCACTATCATGATTTCCAATTTTCAACTCTTATTATCAACTTTCTTCAATTTTGATTGGACACACTTAATGCTTTGTTAATTTTGTACCAAAACACTCTGAGCCATTTAGTGGCTATGATGATTTTATTAAAAAATTTTCCTTAAAAATGTGAAAATACCTGCCAATATAGAATCCTTTGGGTGGCAGCCCCTGTTGGAATACCTTCTGGCCACATTGGAATAACAATGTACACAGCGAATCTCTGATTTTCTCTAATCTTTTCAGCAATCTTCAAAGCAATTTCTATTGGAATTAAATTATCAGCACCTGCAAAAACATGAAATATAACATAAACGAGATATCTTTAAAATAGAAGCAACTCATCATTAATTTTCTTCTTTATAATAATTTGTGTTCAAATTATGCAGCACAGTAGGCCAAATAATTGTTGAAGCAACAAGCAAGAATGGTGCACAAAGAGAATACATACCAAGATCCTTATATTGAGTCTGACTCCAATTGAATGAGGATCCAATGAAATATTGGTTCTCTATATAAATGTAATGTTGTGCTGAACGGATCGCCTTCACATATGCTTCATGTATGCTCATGTCAATCATCACATTCTTTCTGCATACCAAGTTCTGTAAAACCACAATAAGCTTAACATTCTCGTGGCGACGGAAGTTTAGACTTGAAAATAAACATAAAAAGGAAGAAATACACAAAAAAGGTCTTGGGTTCACCATGCTTTGTGCTATTTTTGGATCCTTTGGAAATCCCTTGACAGAATTAGAATCAATCGAGCGAAATATCTGCATTTCCAAATTATACAGAATTAATTAGTTTAGTTTAAGTAGCACAAATAAGAAGAAAAAAATGTTGCTTCTAGAAAATTTGAAAATATTCATTCAGGACTAATAGAAAATACCTGAACATGCCAAGCCTCAGGATTATCGTCATCGACACTAGGAACATCATTCACAGTCAAAAAATCTTGAATCCGTTCTAATCTAAGCAGTGCATCATCATATGCATTACCTTTTACCTTTGAAACCCCTTTAGGTTTTGCAGCTCTTAACCATCTCTCCTCAAAGTTTGCCAAAACATCATAAGCCGCTGGACCATCAATTTTAGAGTGCAAGTCATGCCACGGCTCTCGCAGGCAACCACCAGTATTACCCTGTCATTAAATAAACCACAACATAGGAATAAATTAGTCCTTGTTTTCAAACTTCTCTATAAGTAGATTTTAGCTATTAGCCTATTACAACATAGTTCACCATGATTTCCGGTTGATTCTAAATCTTAGAGTGACATCTTATTTTTAAGTTATATTTTGGTCACCTTTCATCATATATTGGCATTCATTTGTGGTATGTTAGATGTTTGATGGAGAAATGGAGTGACACATGCAATGATGCAACCATTTGGAAACTAAAAATAAGAGATTACCGCGAAACATGGATTGTGATAGTCATCCTTATGCAGTGTTTGCAATGTCCTAAAGAGAGGATGGTATGGATTATCGTATCGTCCGTCACACAAATCAAGTCCACCAACAAATGCTATAATTTTTCTTTTGCCATTTCCAGCAGCAGCATCCACCATTACAGTTTTTTGATGATGTGTATATATTGCTTCAATTTCCTGATAACCAGAAAAGGAATTTTAATGTTCATCTATGAAAGGAAAATGAAAACATCTGTGGGAATGCAGATTCAAATCAAATATCTAATAGCTAGCAAAACTATATTCTGTTTCGTAAATTCTGAAATTTGTGACAAAAATTTTGTTTAGTTACCTGACAGAATCATGTTAGTTGCAAGCATAGTGTGTGCATCATATGCCAAAGTCAATGAAAATCTCTAATAATGTGAGAAATTAAACAATGGAACAAACAAAATATATCAACCAAACCTTTTGTTTTGCCCAGCTATGTCGTTTTCCTGCATTGCGAGAACAAAGCTGCACTTGTACTGAAGAATGCTTGAAAAATTTTCGAGTTTCCTCATCATGAGTTGCCATGAGACCATCCTGAATATAAAGTAGAGAGTTTTGTATAATTAAAACTAAAAGATAAAATCATGCCCATTCTTCTGATAAGCAAAACCCCTGGAGAAGAAAAAATGTTCAAGGATCTTAATCTTTAATTGAAATAAAATAAACAACAGAAATCACATCAGAGAAGTACTAATAGAGGACAAAATAAAGATTTTTCTCTTGTCATATGCATTACCAATATAATCATTTGGCTGAGAGAAACAAGAAGTTGAACGTTATTGGTATGATTTTAAAAAATTCCCTTTATTAAATATACAACTTTGTAATCAAATAGATTGAACAATTTATATTCCTTTTTTACATTTTGAAGTTACACAGTTCTTACAATAAATAAATATTTGAAATGCGTTTGGTGATGAAACTCCTATTTATCCATTCTTATACAGTTTCAGACTCAAGCTCTTTTTACTGATCTTAAAAAAAAAATTCAAAGCAAATAGAATATAACTATGATGACAACATGTAGCAATAATAATACCATCCTAACAGGCCTCCCAAACACAGAAATGCAATAATAAGAAAACAAAAGATTGCACTACTTACTGTTTGTATACCAAGGATGTTTCTTGATGTAGGGTCATCCCAAACAAGGAGAAGCACTCTTACTCCTTCCTGTGACTTAGACCTCAAAAGATGGCCAAGGCTTTCCGTTGGGCCGGCATCCCTAATCAACTGAACTTTGTGCCATACTGACCAGCCCGTGATATATATCAACCGTTGAGCTTGACTTATTGCTTGAAATATGTCAAACCAACACTTTCCATGCACATAATGCATCTCATTATCAAGCATCAAATTAGGGAGACAGCCATCTGGAACATGAGCATCTTGATATAGAGTAACAGTTCCACCTCTCCTCAATGGAAAATAAGTGCCGGGAACCCCGATATACTCAGGACCTGCTCCAACTCCTTGTTGATACATGACTAGTTTATCAATTGGAGTGTACTGTATGGTTAGGCTCAATACAGCACCTTGCTTAACAGGTTTCCCATTACTATTCAAAATCGGGTAGGCCCCTTTTATTACTTCCCCCGAGTGTATTTGTTCGACTGGAATCGCCACAACACCAATGAGTTCTGATCCCACGACGTCACTGTCCTTAACATGAAAGATAACTTCAGCAGCATTATGCGCAACAGGAACACAAAAATGCTGCTCCCAAACGGGGTCCTCACAGTTCTTAATCACAAAAGTCCTCCCAATCACAGCACTTGATACACGAATTGACACATAAGGATCGCTGGTATTGCCCTTGCCCGGACTACCAGGCATTTTGCCAAACATATCCCCCAAAGTTCTGTGGAACATGTCTAGATTTGGAAGATTATTGGCTTCATGAATCCATATATCTAAATTTCCATGTAGAAGCAAAGCTCTCAAAGAAGACCCTTTATAGCTTGCAAGCTGCAAACTCTGGTTACGTGGCGATTCATTACACACACTAGGCGAAGTCTTTAAATCCCCTACATCAGAGGTAGAACGTCTCCTGCCTGATAATTTATCCGAACAACCATTAAATTCATCATTCCTCCCATGAAATGGAACTGAATTCGAATGCGCAAAATGTGGTGCAAAAGGGCCAGTTTGTGCAGCAGGAGCAGGGGGTGATGCAGGAGCAGAGGGTGATGCAGGAGCACCGAGCTTGCTATCTGATATCTGAACATTGCATATAACATTTTCCAAGGAAGGACTCCTAGGAGAGCTGGAAATGGGACTCTGACTAGATTGTGATGATACTCCTGGACTTTTAGGACCTTGATGGTAGGGGAAAGTATAATAATGAGGTGGAGAATAAGCCGACTTTTGCCCCGGACTCAGAGGATAGTCCAGCCGTGGTGGAGGCCGCCGTTTAGTTGTTGGCACCCCGAGACTCAGGGGATAGTCTAATCGCGGAAGAGGGCGGTTAAAGGCAACCAATTGAGGCGGAGGGCGGTTAATTGGAGGACCAGGGGAGCTAGAACCGGGGCTGGGTGACACAGGAAGTGAGGTGTATGCATATCTATGGCTACATGGTGAGTGTGGAAGAGAAGGGTGTGAAGAAGGTGATAAAGGAGGTGGAGGGTAATAGTTGTAGGAATATGGTCCCGGGGGATAAGAGAATGAATATGCAGGGTGATGATGAGTTGATGGTGCATGTGGATCAGAACCACCATGTGGAATTGGAGATTGAGCTCTTGCATGATCAGAAGGGCTCCTAGACCTAGAGTTCCGATTTTGGCTTGGAGATCCATTATTATTCTCCATTTTTATCAATCGAAATACTCAAATTGTTCCAAACCCTACTTGAATTGATGATCATGCAAAACTATTCCACAAATTGAATTAAAAACAAATAAATTATATTAATTATGCACATAGAAAACAATAATAACAAAGGATTACTGCATCTGTATTAGATGGTGGTATTGAATGTTGATTGAGACGGAAGAACACGCTAACAAAATTCATGCATGAGAATCCTTTTTAGGAAACTCAGCTGAACGTTAAGAGTTTTAATGAAAAGCTTTCACCTTAACGAAGCATTCTGATTCGGAAGCTTCATCAAAAGAAGAAGAAGAAGAAGAATGAGAAGATTCAAAGGCATTGGAGATGAACCACATCACTCTCTCTCTCACATACACACTACTCCATCGCGCTCTCGTTTTCTCTTCCCCTCTCTCTCTCATGCATGCCACGTCAGCATGGTCTTTTGAACGAAGGGTACAAAACTCGCGCGAAAATAACGGCACTTTGCAGCAATAATGTGATCAATATATCAAATAACAACGTTCCCTTTTTATTATTATTACAAAAGAAAAATTGTATATATATTACTGGACCAATCTAAATTGATTAGTGTTAAATTAAAAATTTAATTTTGATAGATTATTAATGTAAAATAGCGTCTAATTACATAATATCAACAAAAATAATTTATTTTTACGTTAACAGCGTAAATAATTATATAAAATAACAGATATAATTAGATAACTGAATATAAAATTTATATAAAATAATCTTATCTTCTTCTTTTTTTACAAAAGTAGATGTAGTAACCGACAAAAAAAAAAGGGGGGGAGAGCACGTGGGGGGCACATGCCCCCACTTAAACATTTCTTTTCTCTTCTCCGTGCCCCCCTCCTTCGACACTCCCCTTCTTTCTTTCATTTCTTCTTTTTATTTCTTCCTAACAACAACACTAAAAATCCTCTCTTCTCTTCCTTTCTCAACTACAATTCCTCATCTCTTCTCCTTGCATCAACCACCCTATATCATCAAACTCACCTTTATCATCTTGCTTTCTTTTCTTCTCTACTCTACCTCTGTTTATTCAAAATCTTATTTTCTCAAAACCTCCAAATCATGTGATTTCAACTTAATGAGTGAAGGAACCATTCAATCCTTGAGTTCCAATTATTATTGAGGCTTCAAGGTAACTCTTTGACTCAATAATTAGCCATATTCCCAATTTTTGTCATCTATATATTTATGGGTATGTATAAATCCGAATTAGGGTTATTAGGGTTAGAAAATTTGGGGCTTTTGTCAAGGTGAGTAAGATTATGTTAATTGACAATATTAGTAGCTCACAAATATCATTATTGTCATATTTCTAGAGTTGTAGAATTATTGGACATCATTTGGTAGCTCGTTGACGCGCTCAGAGTTGCTTCCGGTTCTTTGGAATCAAGTTGTGAGTGGATATTATATCTATAATTGTTTTTAAATATATTATTATCAATATCTATGTTGAATCATTAATTTTGGAGTTTGAAAATATTTTATTATTGTGATTTCTGAATTTTTGAAAATAAATATTGATTTGTGAAACTTACAATTTTATAAAAATACACACGAGATGATATTTATATATTTTGTAAAGTATAAATGTTTTCTTATTTGACCTTATTTAAATCTTAATTAAATTTTAGTATGCAATCCTATATATATTGATTTGTTATGGAATTTAGTAGTATGTTATAAGCACTAGAGATTTTTATAAGTGATTTGGTTTGGATTGGTTTGGGAGACTCTGACTAGAAAACCGTAGTTAACGGCGGTTATGACGTTAACCTAGATGCATATGGCTCAGACCTCAGCTAGCAGGGGCGTTGCTAGCCTAACGTGTAGGCCACACGTTGGATCTGTTATACCGTACGGGCACACTAGAGGAAAGGGCTACCCTTAGAGGTGGAGCCGCCCTAGCTGTGTAATATCCGATTTGATTTGACTTCTGGAATGAGAACTCCCATTTCAGTTCATTCTGCTTACTTATTTATCTATTTATTTGCATAGTTACTTAATATGGATTCCTCATCTCTGAAAAGAAGTATAATTTTCATGGTAAAACTTGTATTGTCTCGTGTGGGTTATAGATATAATGTTTGCTCACTGAGTTGCAAAACTCACCCTATTATATTCCCATGTTTTTCAGATACAGGAGTCATTCCAGGTTCCATTCCACCTGCCCCTCAGTAGATCTTAGTCATTTTGGTGAGCCCTTCTTCTTTCCAAGGGCTAAGTATTATGTAATGGAACCTTTACTCAAAATTTAGATTATGTCAATGCTCCATATGTCACAGGCAGGATCCTCGTGTGGGTTATGTTATTTTGAATCTTGAACTGTTTAGGTAGTAATTATGATTTGGTTATGTAAGACTTATGGATTTAACTATATACTCTAGTTATCAACTTGATATATATATATGATGCATATTTTGGATATATTTGGTTGTGGATATGGTTGGAATATGTTGTTGTCTTTGGAAATGGATGTTTATTTTTGATATAGGGAGTTAATACTTATGTTGGTAAGGTCCTAGAAACAGAGGAGGTTCTGTCCGTTTTTCTGGAAAATTTGGTCGTTTGGCTTACTGAGGGACTTGTCCCTTGAGCGCCAGTTATGGCTGGATTCGGGCCATGACAAAGTGGTATCAGAGCTTTAGGTTTTCCTGTGTAATATGGAGCAAGTGTCCTTTAGTAAGATCACAATTGTGCAAATGGAAGCCGGCCCATTTTCACAAAGTGTGATGTTACTAGAGGCCTATAGGAAGTTGTCCTTAATATTTTGGTCTCATAATTCTTCCGTCTGTCCTATTGTCTTTGAACTCCATATACATATGTCGTTGGTGATTCAATCGCTGTACTTACTCGATAGGTGGAAGATGCCACCTAAGAAAAGACGTGGTGGAACTGTTGGTGCTCCTGATGCTGCTGAATCCAATAGGGCAGTTTCTCCGCCTCTTGGAGCTCTTCGACAAAGGCCAAGGAGCCAAAGGATAGCTGATAGGCGCGAAGGAGAGATACCCCGCGAGAGAGTTCAAGAGAACCCCGCAGTAAGAGAGGCTCAACCGGACTTAGCAGCTGAATTGAGGGGAATGAATCAAACTCTTAATGCGGTGTTACAGGTTCTAACAAATCAAAATAGGGGTGAAGCGAGACTTCCTAATGCGCCAAATCCTCAGCCTCATAGGGTTCATCAATTGTTTGGGGATCAAGAGCCGCCAATTGAAAAGTATTTGAAGTTGAATTCGTCCACTTTCAATGGAGATTCATTGGATGAAGATCCACAACAATATCTAGAGGATGCAAAGAAAGCTATTCGAGCTCTCAAGTGCACCAAAAAATGGGCTGTTGAGTTAGTATCCTACAACTTGCGTGGTTCAGCAAGATATTGGTATGAGTCTCTTCTTGAGAGCAAAGAAGCAGCTGGACTTCCTCCTCCTTCTTGGGAAGAGTTTACTGAAGAGTTTCTTGCTCGATTTTATCCAGCTAACAAGCAAGCAGAAGATGCAATTGCCTTTGAAAGATTAAGGCAAGAGAATATGACAGTGACTGAGTATGCTAAGGAGTTTACTAGACTTTCTAAGAGTGCTCCGTACTTGGTGAATTCAGAAGAGATGAAAGTTCGTCGTTTCGTTCGTGGATTGGCAGAACCTATGTTCACTACTCTTATGCCTGAAGTCGGACGCATGTCTTTTAAGGATGTCCTAAACTCTGCCTATGGAATTGAAGTTGGGATAGCGGAGAGAAATGCTTTTAAGGATGTTGGAAAGAAGCCCAAGATGAAGGGACAATTTTCTGGTGGATCTAGTTTAGGAGGATTTCAGTCTCATCATGGTCAAACTAATCAGCAAGGTTATTCGGGGTATCGAGCTCGTCCTCAAGCATCTTTTGGTGGGGTTGCTTCTTCTGGATCTGCTTCCATGAGTGTTTCGAATCCCAGACCTTTTGTTAAGAGCACCTCTCAATCTAGTGCACAGGGTTCAAATCAGACAAGACCAGTTCAGCCTTACTGCCATCAGTGTGGGAGTTACCATTCTGGTATATGTTTCAAGACTACTGGAGCATGTTTTGGTTGTGGTCAATATGGTCATCTTAGGAGAGATTGTCCAAATGCTAGAGGAGGCTTTGCTCCAGGCATTGCACGTCCTACAACACCAATGCCATCATCTTCAGCTATGTCTATTGGAAATTCTTCTGGTCCTAGTGGCAGAGGAGCAGGTGGCAGGGGTCAGACTTATCACAGAGGAGGGAGCCAAAGAGGAAGAGGTCAGGCACGTGTGTAAGCCTTAACACGTCAAGATGCTCAAGCTTCTCATGCTGTGGTGGCAGGTACTTTACAAGTTTGTTCTTTAGATGCTCGAGTGTTATTTGATACGGGTTCTCATTATTCATATGTATCTCCACATCTTGCATCTCGTTTCGATAAACAACCTGAACTGTTATCCCACCCATTTCATGTTGGCACTCCGCTTGGAGCCTCCACGATGGTTCGAGTCGTATTTCGGTCTTGTGTTGTTAGAATTAATACCGTTGAAACCTTAGCTGATTTGATCCTTTTAGAACCAATGGAAGATATTGATGTCATCTTAGGCATGGATTGGTTAGCAGCTTGTCATGCTAATGTGGGCTGTTACTCCAAAACTGTAAAGTTTGACATACCGGGTATCTCACCTTTTGTTTTTAAGGGTGATGACTGTCCCACTTTAGCCAGCATCATCTCATCTATGAGTGCTATGCAATTGATGGATAAGGGAAACCAAGGATTTCTGGCAGTTGTTAGAGATGTTGATGCCGAAGTGCCTAGTCTTGATCAGGTTCCTATAGTTAGAGAATTTCCTGATGTGTTCCCTGATGAGCTACCAGGGATGCCACCTAATCGCGAAGTTGAGTTTTCTATAGAATTAGCTCCGGGAGTCCAACCTGTGTCCATTCCTCCCTATCGTATGGCTCCAACTGAGTTACGAGAATTAAAAGTTCAATTGGAAGATATGCTAGAGAAAGGATTCATTCGTCCTAGCACTTCTCCGTGGGGAGCTCCTGTTCTATTCGTAAAGAAGAAGGATGGGACGATGCGGCTATGTGTGGATTATCGTCAGCTCAATAAGATAACTGTTCGCAACAAGTATCCATTGCCAAGGATTGATGATTTGTTTGATCAACTTCAAGGAGCTACCTGTTTCTCAAAAATCGACTTGCGTTCAGGGTACCATCAATTGAAGATAAAAGAGGAAGACATTCCGAAAACTGCTTTTCGTACTCGCTATGGGCACTATGAGTTCTTAGTAATGTCCTTTGGCCTGACGAATGCGCCTGCAGCTTTCATGGACTTAATGAATCGAGTCTTCAAACCTTTCTTGGACCGCTTTGTTATCGTCTTCATTGATGATATCTTGGTGTATTCGAAAAGTGCTACGGAGCATGAGTATCATTTGAGGATTGTGTTACAAACCTTAAAGGATCACAAGCTTTATGCTAAGTTTTCTAAATGTGAGTTTTGGCTTGATCAAGTGACATTCTTGGGGCATGTGGTATCAAAAGATGGAATCATGGTGGATCCAAAGAAGGTTGAAGCCGTTCAGAAGTGGCCAAGGCCAACTACAGTGACAGAAATTCGCAGCTTCCTAGGGTTGGCCGGTTACTATCGGCGATTCATCAAGGACTTTTCGAGAATTTCGGCACCATTAACCAAGTTAACTCAGAAGAATGTGAAGTTTCAATGGTCAGAAGCTTGTGAGGAAAGTTTTCAGACACTTAAGGCTTGTCTAACCTCAGCACCAGTTCTTGTTTTACCTTCTGGGTCTGGGGGATTCTCAGTCTTTTGTGATGCATCTCGGATAGGACTTGGTTGTGTATTAATGCAGCATGGCCGCGTTATTGCCTATGCCTCGCGACAACTCAAGAAGCATGAGCAGAATTATCCAACTCATGACCTGGAGATGGCAGCGGTCGTCTTTGCTTTAAAGATTTGGAGACATTACCTTTATGGTGAGACCTGTGAGATCTATACGGATCACAAGAGTTTGAAGTATATATTCCAACAAAAGGATTTAAATTTAAGGCAACGGAGATGGATGGAGTTGCTAAAAGATTATGATTGTACCATTTTGTATCATCCTGGAAAGGCAAATGTTGTAGCAGATGCCCTCAGTAGGAAATCTATGGGTAGCTTGGCCCATATCACTCTTGGAAGGAGACCAATTGTTGAAAAAGTTCATCAATTGGAGGCCAGTGGAATTCAATTTGATCTTGGAGAATCAGGAGTTTTCTTAGCACATGTTCGAACCCAATCTTCCCTGATAGAACAGATCAAGGTTGCACAAAGTGATGATCCGAAACTAAGAAAGCTTATGGAAGATGTTCGCAATGGGAGGAACTCAGACTTTTCTCTTGATCAAGATGTGTTGCGTTGTGGTCAACGCTTATGTGTGCCAGATAACCCCGACTTGAAGAAAGCTATTTTGGAGGAGGCTCACAATTCTAAGTATACCGTTCATCCAGGCTCCAATAAGATGTATCAAGATTTGAAACAATTGTTTTGGTGGGAAGGCATGAAGAAAGACATAGGAGTTTTTGTTTCTCATTGCTTAACTTGCCAACAAGTTAAAGCTGAACATCAAAGACCTGCTGGGTTATTACAACAGATTGAGATACCTGAATGGAAGTGGGAAAGGATTACAATGGATTTTGTAACAGGTTTACCTCGTAGTTTTAAAGGTTTTGATTCAATTTGGGTAATTGTGGATAGAATGACGAAGTCAGCTCACTTTCTTCCGGTGAAAACAACTTTCAGTGCAGCTCGGTATGCTCAACTTTATGTTGATGAGATAGTTAAGCTACATGGAATTCCAGTGTCCATTATTTCAGATCGCGGGCCCCAGTTCACCTCTCATTTTTGGAAATCTTTTCAAAAAGCGTTAGGAACTCGTCTAGATCTTAGCACAGCTTTTCACCCTCAAACCGATGGGCAATCAGAGAGGACGATCCAGATATTGGAAGACATGTTAAGGTGTTGTGTTCTAGATTTTGGTGGGAATTGGGACAGCTATCTACCTTTGATCGAGTTCTCTTATAATAATAGTTATCAAGCCAGCATTCAAATGGCATCATTTGAGGCTCTTTATGGGAGAAGATGCAGGTCACCTATTGGGTGGTTTGAGGTTGGTGAGGTTAAGCTTTTAGGGCCAAATTTGGTACAAGATGCGGTTGAGAAGGTTCGCATAATAAGAGAACGTTTATTAGCAGCTCAGAGTAGGCAGAAGGCTTATGTTGATAATAGGAGGCGTAACTTAGAATTTTCAGTGGGTGATCAAGTGTTTCTTAAGGTGTCACCTATGAAGGGAGTGATGAGGTTTGGAAAAAGAGGGAAGCTAAGTCCTCGTTATATTGGTCCATTTGAGATATTGGACAGAATAGGTGTAGTCGCTTATCGCTTGGCACTACCGTCTGAGTTATCTATGATTCATCCAGTTTTTCACGTGTCAATGTTGCGCAAATACCTTTCTGACCCATCTCATGTGCTTACACCACAAGCCATAGAGCTAAAGGAGGATTTATCATTTGAAGAGGAACCCGTGGCTATCGTTGATCGCCAAGTAAAGAAACTACGTTCTAAAGAGATAGCATCTGTGAAAGTTGTTTGGAAGAATCATTCGGTAGAAGAAGCAACTTGGGAAATGGAGGACGCTATGCGCGACAAATATCCGTATTTGTTTGAGTCTAAAGGTAACTATCACACTTATCACCGTATATAAATTCGAAATTCGGGGACCGAATTTCTTAAGGGGGAGAGAATGTAGTAACCGACAAAAGAAAAAAAAGGGGGGGAGAGCACGTGGGGGGCACATGCCCCCACTTAAACATTTCTTTTCTCTTCTCCGTGCCCCCTCCTTCGACACTCCCCTTCTTTCTTTCATTTCTTCTTTTTATTTCTTCCTAACAACAACACTAAAAATCCTCTCTTCTCTTCCTTTCTCAACTACAATTCCTCAT
This sequence comes from Arachis hypogaea, assembly GCF_003086295.3. NCBI lineage: Eukaryota > Viridiplantae > Streptophyta > Magnoliopsida > Fabales > Fabaceae > Arachis > Arachis hypogaea. The sequence continues at coordinate 97,080,016 of NC_092037.1, read as the reverse complement.
CTCTTCTCCTTGCATCAACCACCCTATATCATCAAACTCACCTTTATCATCTTGCTTTCTTTTCTTCTCTACTCTACCTCTGTTTATTCAAAATCTTATTTTCTCAAAACCTCCAAATCATGTGATTTCAACTTAATGAGTGAAGGAACCATTCAATCCTTGAGTTCCAATTATTATTGAGGCTTCAAGGTAACTCTTTGACTCAATAATTAGCCATATTCCCAATTTTTGTCATCTATATATTTATGGGTATGTATAAATCCGAATTAGGGTTATTAGGGTTAGAAAATTTGGGGCTTTTGTCAAGGTGAGTAAGATTATGTTAATTGACAATATTAGTAGCTCACAAATATCATTATTGTCATATTTCTAGAGTTGTAGAATTATTGGACATCATTTGGTAGCTCGTTGACGCGCTCAGAGTTGCTTCCGGTTCTTTGGAATCAAGTTGTGAGTGGATATTATATCTATAATTGTTTTTAAATATATTATTATCAATATCTATGTTGAATCATTAATTTTGGAGTTTGAAAATATTTTATTATTGTGATTTCTGAATTTTTGAAAATAAATATTGATTTGTGAAACTTACAATTTTATAAAAATACACACGAGATGATATTTATATATTTTGTAAAGTATAAATGTTTTCTTATTTGACCTTATTTAAATCTTAATTAAATTTTAGTATGCAATCCTATATATATTGATTTGTTATGGAATTTAGTAGTATGTTATAAGCACTAGAGATTTTTATAAGTGATTTGGTTTGGATTGGTTTGGGAGACTCTGACTAGAAAACCGTAGTTAACGGCGGTTATGACGTTAACCTAGATGCATATGGCTCAGACCTCAGCTAGCAGGGGTGTTGCTAGCCTAACGTGTAGGCCACACGTTGGATCTGTTATACCGTACGGGCACACTAGAGGAAAGGGCTACCCTTAGAGGTGGAGCCGCCCTAGCTGTGTAATATCCGATTTGATTTGACTTCTGGAATGAGAACTCCCATTTCAGTTCATTCTGCTTACTTATTTATCTATTTATTTGCATAGTTACTTAATATGGATTCCTCATCTCTGAAAAGAAGTATAATTTTCATGGTAAAACTTGTATTGTCTCGTGTGGGTTATAGATATAATGTTTGCTCACTGAGTTGCAAAACTCACCCTATTATATTCCCATGTTTTTCAGATACAGGAGTCATTCCAGGTTCCATTCCACCTGCCCCTCAGTAGATCTTAGTCATTTTGGTGAGCCCTTCTTCTTTCCAAGGGCTAAGTATTATGTAATGGAACCTTTACTCAAAATTTAGATTATGTCAATGCTCCATATGTCACAGGCAGGATCCTCGTGTGGGTTATGTTATTTTGAATCTTGAACTGTTTAGGTAGTAATTATGATTTGGTTATGTAAGACTTATGGATTTAACTATATATTCTAGTTATCAACTTGATATATATATATGATGCATATTTTGGATATATTTGGTTGTGGATATGGTTGGAATATGTTGTTGTCTTTGGAAATGGATGTTTATTTTTGATATAGGGAGTTAATACTTATGTTGGTAAGGTCCTAGAAACAGAGGAGGTTCTGTCCGTTTTTCTGAAAAATTTGGTCGTTTGGCTTATTGAGGGACTTGTCCCTTGAGCGCCAGTTATGGCTGGATTCGGGCCATGACAGTAGATATATATTTCATTAATAATCAAAATGAAATTACAACAATGACAATTGCTATTGCCAGGTTATTGCTATAGGGCTTCTAACATTGTACTTGCCTGACACCCAAGTCAATGATCCAAATGTTGAAGTGTCACTTATTGTCGTTCCTCCATTTGCAACAAAAGTCACACTATAATTCAATTTCTCACCTAATTTTCCAAACCTCAAATTCCTTGGTTCAACCTTAACTGATACTCCATTTGGTTCTTCAACTTTCACTGTATAAGAACTACTAGGATATCCAACATTTGTGACTACCCTCTTGTATGTAACACTAGAATTTGTGCCATTTATGTCAAATGAGACAGAAAATGAAGGGTAGTTTAGGTCACCAAGTTGAAAAAATGTATATTTGGAGCATTTGAAATGACCCTTTGAGATTATAGCAATTTGGGTAGGAGTATAGTTAAGGCTGCACAAGTAGTTTAGGTAATCTTTGTTGGTGATATCATAGACTAACCCTGGATCAGAGGCACATTCTGGGTTGACATGGCCTGAACCAAATGCAAAAGGGTTAGCGAATGCAGATGAGGTGTTTGATGCAATGTCTAAAAGAGGGGAACCTCTGTTGTTCACTGTGTAAGCTGTGGTCATCAGTGCAGATTTGATAGCTGCTGGTGACCAATCTTTGTGCACAGATTTGAGAAGTGCTGCTATGCCGGTAACATGAGGGCATGACATCGAGGTGCCAGAAACTATGTTATATAGCACACTCCTTTTGTCACTCTTGAGCAGGCTTGGAGCAGTTAATGGTGGCCATGAAGCCAAGATGTTCACACCAGGTGCAGTTACATCTGGTTTAATCACATCTGGCCCCACTATACTTGGCCCTCTAGCAGAAAATCCTGCCATAACTGGTGCTGGGTCACCATACGTTGTTCCTATGAATGAAATTGAAGCTGTTGGAGATTTGGCAGAGTGGATGTAGTTTCGAATTGCATTGCTTGCTGAGGCACCTAAGGAAGTTGCTGGCAAAATGTGAGAGTCAGCAAAAAGCTCTTCTCCTTGATTCACTAGTAGTAGCATTCCTGCCCCGCCTGCCATTTTCACCACCTCGCCCTTTTCAGTTCTGGAATTCATTCCTCGTTCACAAGCAACTATTTTTCCATGGACTAGCTTTGGATCAAGTGAACCTTTGGTGCAAAATTGTGCTGTCCTTTGTGTTCCTGTTGTATTAGCATGCACAAGAGGCAATTGGATTGTCTTGCCATGATACAAAGATGCCCCTTTGAAAACCTGTCCATTCCCTAGCTTCACTTTGGTTGGAAAGCTTCTATCAGTGTAGCTAGCAGCAACAGTGATGATCCACGGTGCAACATTTCCGACGGTTGATTTGAAAGGACCCGAATTCCCTGCAGAGCAAGAAACAAAAACTCCATTTTGAGTTGCCCCAAATGAAGCTATGGCAATACTATCATTGTAATAAGGCTTTGCAATGCCGCCTAAAGAGAGTGACAATATGTCTACCCCATCAGCAACAGCTTGATCCATAGCTGCCAATATATCCGAATTGGCGCAGCCTAGCGGCCAGCATACTTTATAAGCCGCAACTTTTGAGGTATACCTCATTCCACTTGCTGAACCTTTAGCCATGCCGAATAAGCTTGCATTGTTCACCATGTTACCGGCTGCAGTTGAGGCTGTGTGTGTTCCATGCCCTTGAGAATCTCTTGGCGAACGATAATCCAGCGTTTCATTGATTCTCCCGATAACTTTTTCATACCCTTTATAAAAGGCTCTTGCTCCAATTAGCTTCTTGTTACAATTTGAGGCAGAGAACTTGGTCCCTTCTTCACAAGAACCTTTCCATCTAGAGGGTACTTCTGTCAAACCAGTGTCTTGGAAACTGATGTGTTCCGGCCATATACCGGTGTCAAGGATCCCTACGATCACATCAGAGGCCAAACTAGGAGCACTCCAAAGTCCTCTCCCATTTTGTAGGCCAAGAAAATGTGGGGTGTGTGTTGTGTGAAGGGTTAATAGCTCATCAGGCATTGCTGCAAGGAAACCATCAACTTGGTTCAAGTATTCAAGTTGTTTACTTGAAAGATGTGCAGAAAAACCAAACATGTTGGTTTCATAGACATAAAGAAGCTGAGGAGCTATTTCCTCTTCTTCATTTTCTTGCACTGAAACCTCAGTGATGAAATCAATGACAGATTGAAACCATGGTTTAGTGCTGTCTTGTGAATGAATTGAGGATTTGATCTTGGTCTTGTCCATGTGTACTATATATGTCTGTTTGTCCATGATAGCAATTGAATTTGTTACCATTAAGGCCAAGAAAAGTAGCAATGTCCTAGAGGTCATGTTGCCTGCAAAAAAAGGAAAAAATAAAAGAAACAAATCAAACATTTAAATGTCTTTTTTCAAGTTTCTAAATACATGTATGATAAAGGAAGTAAACACAGTGATTTTGACAATGCCCCATATAACCAGTTTTTCTTTCTGTAGGAACATTACTAAAAAGGAAAACTACTTTCATCTCAGCAACAGAGAATGCAAACAATGCAAAGAACAATGTATGCTATGTATTGAGAAGGAATGGAGCTAGATTCCAAACCTTTCATGTTGCCCTTAGCACAAGAACATTGAAGGATGCTATGGGAAGTGAAGGATGCTAATACACTCTTAGCATTGAATCTTAAATAAGAACCTGAAGAAGCTACCAAGGCCTGAAAATGTTGAAAGCTTTGACTTTTTTCTAATACATGTTCATTGCATTTCAACCATGAGTCTACCTTTATCTATTCTTGTCTTCTAATTCACGATTGCATGCTTTCAATTCATTTATAATTATTGATGATAAGAATAATAATAATAATATGCACTTCATATACATATTGTAGTAGGGTAAAAAGTATAATCATGTGCCATTGTATATTAAATTGTAGAAATATTTTTATCTATTCGGTGCCAAATCATATCACTGATCCACCACATTATATCAATGACCATCAAAGTTGCTTCTAATTTTACTTTTAGCATTCTTTTATTCTCTTTGCAGAACCTTTCTTATCTTTTGAGATCATAAGAGTGTTTCTTAGTTGAGGTATCCTTTGATATAGTGTCATGAATATCATAGTTAATAAAGGCACACTTTATAAAGAAAATATTTTATATACTCATTTTTATGTCATACATTAGGCTAATAATACATGTAGGATCTTACTTTCATGAACATCCATTGAATCAATGTGTATGTTTGGCATACATAAATTAAAAAAAAAAAAAAAGAATTTGGTTTTTTTTTTTTTTTACAACATTGCTATTAGTTTTTTTTTTTTTTTCTTTTACAACTGCTGGGATGTTGTTGTAAAGTGCTTGATATGATGGCATTGCCTACTTATTCCAAGTTAGTGGAGTTATGGTATTGTCAGAATGAGACCCCAAAAGGGTTTATGCCTCTGAACATCATTTAAGAATGTTTCCAAGTGGGGTGGCAGATAATTGAAGTATTGGTTTTCATTAGCTCTCACTCTCATGACATCTCTTTTAGCATGCTTACATTTATGTCATAGGCTCATAGCTAGCTTTCATCATTGTAACACCAATTTCTAGCTTTCTAAGTAAGGCATACATAAAAAAGCCAAAGCCAGCAATTGTTGTATAATTTCGATTTAATATTTAAAATATTTTAATATTATAATTTTGAGTGAACCAATTAATTTTAAAAAGAATAAACTATCAAAATAGTATCCAAAAGTTTACATTGTTGACAAAAAAAATTTTAAAAAATGCTACCAATAATTTTTTTTAAAAATTTAAAAATACGATAAAAAAAACTAGATATTAAATATATATTCTAAAAAAAGACTTTAAAGTTAAGATTTTGATGCAAATTTTTTTAATCATTATTAAAAAAAAGATTTGTTTTTCTTAAAAATTAGTAATTTTATGTTAAATGGATTTTTTTAAATTGTGAATGACCACATTTTTTTTGAAAAATTTAAATATTAAATTTTTCTCCGATATTTTTTGTACATTTGTTGCCACAAAAATTCAGATCAAATGGATAAATTGTTTGTTAAATACAAAAAATTTTTTGCCACTTACAAAAAAATATAATATTTTATTTTTGTTGTATTTTTAAATCATTTAGGAACTATTTTATGGATAATATCTTTCAGGTATCGAATTGGTAGTTAATCTTGTTAAAAAAATTCGATTAAATCAAATAATTTTACAATTTAAATCTTGTTATAATTTTATATTTTACGTATTTAATTTATTCTTTCAATTTTATATAAAATTTTGATTTATTTTACGTGAGTGATCATTGTATAGTTTGACCTTTGTGAGAACTTTTAGCTAGCCATTCCTTTGAGTTCAATTTAAGGGATTCCTCATTCACGAGCTGCAAGTTATTATTGAGGGTGTGAAGTGAACATGCACACAACTCCTCCATTCCATATAGATGTCTTTTCAATCATAGTTCTATTTTTATATATACTTAAACATGCTTTTAATCTCCTAAACCATCACGTTCTTTTCATTTGTTTTATGTTTCTAAAAAAAAAAAGTTAATAAAAAAAATAAAATTCATTTAGTCCCTCAAATTATATCCATTTAAGAGTGAAATTATTACAAAACATTTATTAATGTTGCAGGTGTAAGGAACGTATGAAGTTAGTCCCATATTAAAGAAAGTAAGGAAGAGTAAGGAGTTTATAAGATGAGAGACCCATTAACTTATTATTTAAAAGTTTTGAGTTGGATGTGGTGTCTTCTAATTTTATGTTTTCTTACTTTAATTCCTTCCCGAAGTTTCTCACATAACTGATTTTGGATTTTCTCTATTTTGTTTGGTTTAAATCCTAATCTTACAAAATCATTTTGGGTGATTTTTTTTCTCTTTTACATTTTAGCAAAACATTTTTAGAAAAATCACCATACAAAGTAGAAAGTACCTGGTATCTAAATAAATCATTTTTGTTCTTATAGGATCAATAAATTCCCTATAGTAAGCCACTTCAATTTGGTTCTTCTACCCTGTCCTGAATTTCTTGATCATATATATAGAAATCAAATTGAATATCATGGAAAATCATTACCAACACAAACTAACACTTTCATTTGATTATTCACAAGACAATGTATTAGACAATTTCAGATTTAACATGTACACATAAAACCGAATTAAAATGTCAAACTTTAAGGACTATAGATTACAATAGGGCTCCTAACAATGTAACGTGGACTTCTCCAAACAAGAGAGCCAGACACAACTTTCATGCTTGCCATTGTTTTTGCTTTCACCACAACCTTGAAGCTCCTTTGTTGCATAGCCTTTGAGAAAACAAGGCTACTTGGCTTAACTGTAATTTCCAGTCCCTTAGGAGCTGTGATGGTTGCATTGAAGATTGTTGGAACAGGACCAACATTGGTCACTCTTCTCCTAAACACACCAAGGGTTGTTTCTTTGTCTTTTTTCACATTGAATTGTATTGTAGGGTAGTTGATAGCATCATGGCCAAGTCCTGGTACCAAAGAGGTGCAATTTATAGAGTGTCCTACTAGTACTGATAAATTGGAACCATTGTAGCCCTCATGGCATAGGAATTGGATGTAACCAAGGTCGTCCATGTCATAGATTAGACCGGGGTTGACGGCTTTGGTTGGGTTTATTTGACCAGCGCCGAAGGCGAATTCGGCCTCCTTGTCAACTCTCTTGCTCATAGGTTTAGCTTCAAGAAAACAACATTGGCAAGTCAAGCAATCTTAAAAGATATGATGTTTATGACTTGAGGCACAAGGCATTCAGGTTTTGCATAAATATTTAGTTTGTTTGCATTAAGATAACACCTCAATTTGTAACTTATATTTTGTAAGGTATTTCAATCATTAATTGGTTGAATATTAATCAACCATCATTATTTTAAAGATATATCGTGTGAAATCATTCAAACATTAGCAAAAATTCAATCTTAATATGGTTGGTCTTTTGAGTCTGCTTTAAAACAAGATTACTAATTATCTAATCTTGGAGTAATAAGACTTGTCTGCTTCTAATTTTTGACCAAATAGTTCATCTTCTAGAGACTAAAATAAAGCATACTTGCAATTTCGATTTTCGAAGACCAAATTAAACATTTACTCTAGACTAACTTGTTTTTATAGGTTCAAAATACTTTAAAATCAAAATTTTTCTTAACAATTTTCACCTGTGGTAATAATGGCAGATCTGATAGCAGCAGGAGTCCAATCCGGGTGAAAAGATTTGACATATGCTGCTACTCCAGCAACATGAGGGCATGACATGGAAGTTCCTGACATTAGAGTGAATTCTGAGAATTGAGTATCTCCTTTCAAACCAGTTATTGATTTCCTTAGTGTATAAGATGCCAATATGTTAACTCCAGGTGCTGCTATATCAGGCTGCATCAAATTTTATTAATTCATCCAAAGTCTAGAAACTATAAATAATAATGCATGAAAATGTACTATTATATATGCAACTAAATGGTACCTTGAGAATGTTTTTGGAACCTGGATTTGGACCCCTTGATGAAAATGAAGCAGTAAATGGAGCTGGTCTTTTTACTTCATGGCTCTTAAGTATCACTGCTGATGGTGATCTTAATTGGACAACAAATTCATCCAATATTGTTAAATAGTTATTACAAGTTGACGAAAATGATTAAATTAAAGGCGAAATTTATTCTCTGGGATGACAGCAGATATCTGTAAGCGAAAATTCTTTGTTTAGAAGAAACTTAATGATAAAATTGTTATACCTTGTTGACTTTATATAAGTGGTAATACTTTGACCTATGGTAGTATTAACAATAGTAGCAGGAGCCATGAAAATTTGGGCAACTTCAGGAAATTGTTCATTTTCAAGTATAGTTCCAATTCCTCCATACCCTTTGATAACACCTTCAGTTCCACCAGTTCCTTGTTTGCAGTATACAATCTTTCCTTTCACCTTTTTTGGGTCTAAAGAGTCTTCAAAACAGAAGCTGTCAATGCATTTAAAATGTTCCTTTTGAGTTTTTTTTATTGCCAATTTACAAAGATTAATTAACTATAGATTTTATGGACAAACATGAAGAAAATTCACCTAGCACTGTCCATGCTATCAGAGTTTTTGGCTGCATCAACACCATTGATTAGAGGGTACTCTTTTTGTTTTGGACTAAAAGTGGTTACTCCTGCCCCCTGCATAGTTATCATAGTTGGTATACACAAATTTTTGTGACATCATTTTAGTTCTTAGGAAAAAAAGTTACATCAATTTATCAGCTGAAATATATGATTGTAAACTCTATGCATTTTTTATGGTGAAATTAGTCTTGTTAGTATCAAATTCTAAATGAGAAACAAAGAAAAAACTTACAGAAACATTCTTTCCATTCCCCAACTCTATAGTACTTTTGAACTCCCTATCAATGCCACTAGCTGCAACTGTCACAATCCACGGCGCAGTATTCGTGACAGTCCCCATAGCCGGGCCATCATTTCCGGCCGAGGCCACAGTTATTATGCCATTCCTCATGGCATGAAATGCTCCAATTGCAATGGAGTCCTTCAAATAATTTGTGTCCCCTCCACCTATTGAAATTGATATGACATCCACACCATCATGGATAGCTGCTTCAAATGCAGCTAACAAGTCCATGTCAGCACATCCACTGCTCTGCCAGCAGACCTTGTAAATGGCCAGCCTGGCCGATGGAACTGCGCCGCGAGCAGTTCCTTCGGCCAAGCCCAAGAGACTTGCTTTAGGGACAAGACTTCCTGCTGCTGTTGAAGAAGTGTGAGTTCCATGCCCATTAACATCTATGGGAGACAATATATCTTCTGGATCTTCCATTTTATCAAGCTTGAAGTATCTTGCTCCTATAAGCTTGCTTCAAGTTTGTAATCATCATAGAGAATGAAACAAATATATCAGCAATAGTTAGATAAAACTAGTAGTATCATTCTAATGCTTAAGTCCAATAGTTCTTGTTTAGTTGGTTTATTTTTTCAACCACTTTTGTAATAAACCAAAGCAAACTAAGGTTTAGTTGCTTATACTTTAATTAAAATTAGACAACCAATGATATAGACACTAGAGATTGATATTCATATGTCAAATTCACACATTGAAAGTAAAGTAAGACATAGAGATAGGGATGTTACTTATTGCAGCCTGAAAAATTAGCAAAGTGATCACAAGTTCCTTTCCATTTAGCTGGTGGAGGACCAAGTCCATTGTCCTTGAAGCTTTGAAACTCTGGAGTAACCCCTACCCTCACCATCACCAATATGAAGAGACATAGATACAGTGTTTAGCAGTTACATTTTTAAGTTGTAGAAATACCATTTATGTACTACTATCTCTGTTTCAAAATAACTGTCAATTCAAACAACCTGGTAGGATAAATAGTCCAAATATATTAATATTTTAAAGTACATGCAACTTTCCGCAAGTTAACAGTTAAATGAATACTCACATGCAATTGTCTTCATGTGAAATTGATAGATAAGAGCCGTTAAATAACAATTTAATCAAACATGTCAAATCATCTAATAAATTCACATGAAGACACCTGCGTGTGAGCTTCCACCTAACAGTTATTTTGAAACGGAGAAAATATTTGACATCAAGAACCATGGGAATGCAAGTAATGAAAATGAGAATAGGAAGAAAGCTAGTATGAACCTGTGTCCAAAAGCCCTACAATGGTGTCACTCTCTGACTGCAATTTTCTCTTAGCAGTCAAAGGTAATCCAATGAAGTCCCATGATCTTGTTGTGTGCAGTTTGTGATACCGATTTGGAAACACTGAAAGCACTTCATCCTTGGCTAAACAGTTTATAACAAACAAAAATTAAAAACTAAAAAAGTGTTAAAAAAATGACTATACAAATAATACACTATTATTTATACAAATATGAAAGAATATGGGTGGAAAATATGACATGCCAGATAACTTTTTGGCTTCATCCTCAGAGAGTTTAGCAGCAAATGCATTAAAACTCTTTGTGTAGCTGTATACCAAGGATTCTTTGGCTTCAATGTGGCTGCCAATAAAATAGTAAAAGAGATTTATTTGAGACACTAAGTAGAACAAGCCTTAATTTTATTCTAATCTTTTGGTCTTGACAGAGCAACAATTATCTAATTAACTTTAGTATCAGAAACTCGACTAATCCGACCAATAAAAACAAGGTCTGATAAGGGGGACAAGTGTCCGAGTAGCTCGGATTTGAAGAGTGAAGAGCAAGAAAGAGTTGAAAATTAACAAGGCTACCTTTCTTTAACAGTTGATAGAACATTTAAATGTGCCTCATGTGCATTGTCTCTAATAAGAGGATGATCTCTTAAGAAAACAATGTAAAAGTTCTGCAGACAAGAATTCTAGCTTCATTAGTAAAGAAAAAAAGTATCAAAATAATATCATAATCAATGAAAAAAGCATTGCCTTTTGCTCAACACCATTAACTTCAGCATTGCTCAGTAGGATCAAAAGCAATGGAAGCCAAAGAAGAGAAGAAAAGTTGGTAAGTTTATGTGAAAACATTTTTAGTACAGTGACATGTTATTCTCCAAGAATAAGCTTAGCTTATATACCATTAGAAATCACAAAAGAAAAAGGATAAGGATCAAGGTTCCAAACATTTTGCTTCTTTGCATACAAATAATTAAATCAAGTGTTTTGGTAAAAGGGAAACTTGTAAGACAGATTAGAGAATTTCTTATTCCTTCTTTGGCAGAACAGTCAATGTATGTAAAATTTATATGTATATCTAACATGATTGCTTCTTTAGGAGAAACTTCTATTAACATTCTCATTTTCATAATGTTTATTATTAGTCCTTATCACTTTTAGTTAGTCAATTTAAATGAAGATTAAGTTCCAGTTATGTTATCTATGAATTCTTATAATATATATTTTAGGTTTAGTTACTCTTGGTTAGTCTCTATAATTTTATTAAATTTACAATTAAATTCTTATATTTTTTTCTTTTCAATTATGTTCCTACACTATTTTTAATTTTATAATTAGGTCATTTTTGTATAAAAACGTTAAAATTAACAGAATATTCCTCCTAAAAAATATGTTGTCAAATATCTAATTAAGTTTTTAATTGTAGGTATTTTCAATTTGCAGACAAATATTTCGTTAACTCTAACATTTTTTACACTGTCTAATTACATAATTACAAAATTAGAAGTCCTGTAGAGACCCAACTGAAAGAAAAAAAATATAGAAACACAATTATAAATTTGGTGAAACTATAGAAACCGACGAATAATTAAACCTATATTTTATAATTTGAATAATCTAAATTAGTTATTAATAGAGAGAAATTAGGCCTATAATATAAACAATTTCAAAATCCAAGAAAAGATGAGAAGCAGAAGAGTTTGTGAAGCTTATTTGTTCAGAAGCTTCAAGACATGTATCACTATCTAGATTGTATAGATTATATTGCTTGCAAAGCAAGAAGATAATATGAAACTCCCTCCCTAGCTATGATCCTATTTCTTGAATTCAAATTCAAGCATGTATGTTAAACATGTACTAGTCATTATTTATCTTTACTTTTGAGGCTTAGCTTGAAATTCAACCTAAATGAGGCAAAGTTGACATTATAATATATGGTATTTGCCCCATTTTACGTGTTGCTATTTATCATGTATGAAAACTATATGGTTGAGAAGCTAACATTGTTGCATTAAATTTATTGAAATAAGATGTAGATAGATATAAATGTTGTGCTTCTTCTGCACCAACCTATATATGCTTTTCCTCAAAACATCGTATAAACGAACATATGCATTTTATTATTTATTCTTTTCTTTTTTGGGGAATTCTTTTTCAGCAAAAAAAAAAATATGAAAAGTAAGCCATGTGAGGCAACCTCATTTGAATTTAAACTTAAACTAACTACAATCAAAGGCTAGACTGATTAGCAGAAACATCTTTAAAATTAATTCTCATCTCATAATCCTTTAAACTACTGCAAAAAGTCAAAAACCATTTTTAGTTTCCAACCTCTATTCATTTATTTATTTAGATGATCACGACTCAGAGTGGCTCACATAAAAACCTTTATTCATTTACTTATTTTTTTTTCTTTTTTTAAAAGAAGAAAATCAATCATTTTTATTTATTTATATTCCTACTTAAATTTTTTCAGTGCCACCCAAAAGTCCAACTTATAAAAAAATCCTTTTGATTCTGAGGTGCAGGAAGGGATAAATTGATGGGGTTGTCACAAAGTCACACGAGCTGGAAAATTTTTGTTATTTTAAGGAAAAACATTAAAAAAAACCTTAATTCTCTCATAAAAAACACAGAACATAATTCAGAAGCTGTGTTTGATGGCTTCTTTTGGTTGCTCTTCAGCAGGGCTTGTTTTACAGCAAGAACTTGTCATGTTCAGCAACATTTTCAAAGTAACTAACACCTTTTTCTATAGTATTAAAAGTCATTGCAAAGTTTTTAGATTTTTTTACTGCGTAATAATATTGGGGTTTTGATGCATAATATTTATATTTTGTTTAAAATTTCAAGTATGCTAGCAGTAATGAATTGGTTCCCTCCAAATGCAAATTGGATTGTAAGCTGGCTTAACTCAAAGCATAATAGAGTAGCTCAATTAGAAGACAAAATCGGCTATGCTATGTTTTGTGACTTTGTTTTAGTAACTTTTTTGTTACCGTTGTATGACTGATAACTCTGAACATCAATACATGCATAATATTATTTCAACTATTTTAGAATTAATTTTGTCTCTTTAAATATTTTATGATATATTAACAGTAAAATAGATTTTACACGTATATTTAATTTATGAATTATTATGTTAAAAATAATTTTTTATAATTACCGTATAAATAATCATTTAAAAGGATAAATTTAATTAAATGATTTGTAAATTAAGACTCTATTTGATTTGTATATGTTTTGAATATTGAGACATAGACATTTAAAATATAAATATAACATATATGTATTTGTGTATTTGTGTATAGGTGTAACATTAATATAGTGTCTAATATTGTATTTAATTCTAAAGAATATTAGCAACACATAATTGAAAATAATAATTTTATCCTTTGATTTTAATTCCAAAATAAATAAATAAATAAAAACCCGATTCTCGATGGTTTATTCTTCTTCCCCTTCTCCTATTTTCTTTTCTCCCTATTTGACGTTTTTTCATGGTCATCTCCGACACATATTCTTGTTCATAGTTTACAACACAACATTCTCCTTCTTTGATTGTTTTGTGAGATTAAAATTAAAATTGAAACAAAGAAAGGGAAGAAGTGAAAGCAATACTTTTGTTTGTTCATAAATGAGATTTTGTTTAGTTCGATTTTCCATTTAACAAAAAAAAATCCGCTGACCTTTTTAGGTGGGTTGAATTTTATTGGGCCAATAAATGAACCAGCCCATACCATATTTCTTGCATAAGATAGGGCAACCATGACTGAAAATATAGACCAAACAAAATTAAAAAAAAAAAGGGAAATGCTGAAAAAAAAAAAAGAATTCTCTTATTCACATTGTTGTTATATATATACATATACATATGAGTCAACCATGTTGGCTAGTAACTAGATTAATATAATTCAAAATTATAGAATTTTCATTATACTTTAGCCCTTGGAATATTCATTATTTAAAGTTAGTTATTCGGTTATTGTATAATAGGACTGCTAACGGATACATCACAATTAATAATCTTAATTAGTTCAATGATCAATACACAAATATCAAGTCTGTTTTCTCTCAATTCTATGACCATTTATATCATTATGGTTGGCTAAGAAAGAAAAAAGTTAGAGCAATGAATAAGATAATAACCAAATTTGAGTGTGTACCCTAAAGTGATGGATAACACACCCACAATAATCATGACACTTTAACAAATTAAATATCATCTAACTCGTTATATAATATTGAAGAAATAACATATTGGTACAACTCTAAAGAACTATATATATGAGTGCTCAATTAGGAAATTAAAGTATATATAGCTAGAGGCCATTATTATTATTATTATTATTATGGAAGAGAATGACAATCGAGTTAGTACAAGAGAGCATGTTTCTTTTGTGGGTGTAAACATTCAAATTTATTATTATAATAATAATAGAACTAACTACACATTTAATAATACGGATTTTTTTATAAATTAAATAAATATAATAATTACCAAAATAAATAAATTTAAAAATATTTACCGAAATAAATATTTTCCTCATATTTATTTACGGTGTAAACGAGATAATTTTGTATGTATTTCGAGATAAGAGAAAAGTATGCAACACGTGTGTAAATGAAATATACATATATCTAGTTTCAATATATATCTCAAAAAAAAAATGAGAGATAACCGTTTCAATTCTCTTCTCATTATTCCATCAATTTTTTTGAGTATTAATTGATCAAATTTATCCATTTTAATCTCTCTACCTATTTTTTTATGTACTAATTGCCTTTTAAAAATTTTGGATTATTAATATTATTAATATTTTTTATTATTTCTATTTTTTTTAAATACATATATCTCATTTATGATGTATATGTCGTTTGCACAAACGAGATATACACATGTCGCGTCTGTCTATTTTATCTCGTTTACACGGTAAATGAGATACATACAAAATTATCTCGTTTACAATATAAACGAAATAAGAGAAAAATATTTATTTCGGTAAATATTTTTTAAATTATTTATTTCGGTAATTTATTTATTTATTAAAATAAAAAATCTCAATAATACGGGTAGAAATATATATTTCAGTTAATAATAATACCCTCCGTAAAGTTTTAAGCCACGTATCAAAGAAAAAAAAAAGCTAAGGATAAATTATGTCCATAAGAACTTAAGAAGTGTATCCCATGTGTTTTGAGCACCACCCAAATATTATATTAGTTTGTGTTATAGTTTTTATGAAAATGATTTTATTTTATTTTTTGTGCCGACTTGTTTAGATTCCGATACCTTAGCCGAGAATTGAGGCATTGCTTAGTTCCTTTAAAGTTGTAAAAAGCATGTGGACAAGGCCATGTCAATTTCCTTTCATATTCAACGTGAAAGTGGGCTCACTCATTTCTCAGGGTGTATTTAAATAAATAAATAAACAATAAAATTAAAATTGTCAACCTATTAATAATGCTATGAAAATTATATATATTAATATCAAATGAAATATGACAAGAAAAATTATTGAACAAACTATGATCTGAGCTTCATGTATATATCTTCATATATTTATTAAACAAGAGATTTCTTTTACTATATTTCTAATAATATCAACTTTTTGAATATTTTCCTAATTACTAAACGAGGAAAAAGTTGATTAATTATCTTGTTAGGAGTAATTAATATTTACTTGAATCTTATTTAGTAATCCCTACTGATGCAAAATGATTAAATATGCAATTAAGATATTATTCCATTATTACAACCTTAGCTTTATATTTATATATTTCATGCCATAATGACAATTACTTTTTTAATTACCTTTAAAGTTAGGTGGGACGATGATAAATAATGAACAGACAAATATTCTCACAAAATCATGAAATAACGAACGAGCTGGGATTTTTGGTAGTGTGTGTAAAGTCAAGTAAATAAAGAAAAATTTCATAGCCGCTACTTTTTTACGGCAACATTAGTCATGAGAGATATTATAACAAAAAATAATTATATTTTTTAATTCAATAACAGTATAATTTTTTTAACATTTGATCAGATCACATCAAATAATATAATTCTTTTACTTATTATCTAAATAATTTTTAAAAAATTAAAATTTGATTCGATAATAATATAAAATAACTATTAGTGAATAATTAACCTTTTTTTTAAGCATTGTTATTTCTATATCTGAAAATGTGGTCAAAACATATTAGGAAGAGAGTCACATCCATTGCACATTGAAAGGAAGCACACATCACGTGGCTAGATCATGCTCTCTTGCAATAATTCCATTAACTTTTAGTCTAAGATATTAATTTAAGCAAAATCTTTTCATGTAAGAAAAAAAAAAGTGTATATATAGTTCCTTTAATTTCATAGCCAGATAAAATTTAAATTTAATAACGATTTGAAAAGTATGGTTTTCTTTTGTTTGAATCGGTGGGTCATAGTTGATTGAAATTTCTTTAAAACAAAATAATTTCAAATATTAATAATTTAAATAAAAATGGAATAAATTACATAAGGTTGTCTTTTTTTTTCGAAAATTATTATTGAAAAGTTTAAACCCAAAATGGATAAACAAATACAGAAAATCCATCACCAACGATAAAAATATACGGCTTCACATTTCTTAGTCTCTTTAAAAACTCTTAATAGAAAATTCAATGGGACAAAACCACCGAAAAAAAAAGAGATAATTAGAGATAAATAACCATTAAGTTGGCCTAATGTTAAGACAAAATTTTCTCACAACACTAATATTTTTATTTTAAATCCATTATTTTTTCTAATTATTTACATAAAATCTTTAACTTTAGTACGACATTAACAATAACAAATTTAAGACTTTATATATACATGATATCCTTTTATATATGTCTATATAAATCAATAAATTTATAAATGAAATTACAATAAAACTCACCATAACAACAAAAATACTTAAGCATCATGCTTTTTCTTTTTTTTTTTCTTTTTTTCTGCTTGCTCCTCCTTTTTTTTAGTATTTTTTTTTCTTTTTCTCACGCACTACTAAAAATGTGTTAAGTGCCATCAAATTTGTTGTCAAATTTATCAATTCCACCGATAAAAGAATTATCGTCGAATTTATTGTTGTCTTTAAATTGACAGTATAAACATTTTTAAAAAATTATTTACCGGCAGATTTTTTCTTCTAATACTAATTATCGGTAAATTTTTTATCGATTTTTCAATGAATTTGGCGAGATTGTGTTGATGGTTACCGTCAGATACATCCGATGATAACTTTGGCGACATTTCACGTGTTTAGACGTCAAAATCCGACGATAAATCTGATAATAAATATTTTTTTATATTTTATTTTTTAGCACAGCTAAGCCAAAATTAGTAGACTCTTGTTAACAAAATTATTGCCAGAAATTTAAAGTTAGCAGAAATTAACAACTTATTTTATTAAAAAATAAACGGTCTGAATACAATAAAATGTCACAAATGTAGAATACAATGAAGTAGACAAACAAAAATGCATAAAATCCTAATTCCTACAGGTTCCGATAATCTTCTTCGTCGTCAGCGGCGGCGTCGTGGTCCCCTTGTTGAGGCGGAAGAGCAGGTGTTGCCGTCGGTGCCCCTCCAGCGCGCATCTACTGGTTGTATTCCTTCATCTGCTGTAGCAACTGATCGAACTGCTCCAACTTCTCTGTTAAGTCCAAGCTGACAGCAACGTAGCAAGGGCATTTGCAGCAGTAGCAGCGGAGGAGGTTGATGGGGAGAAAAGATGAGAAGGTTAGAGAGAGAGAGTTGTTAGAAAGAGAGAGGAAGGTGAGAGGTTAGAGAGAGAGAGAGTGAGTTCGAAATGAAGGGAGAGAGAGTTTTCGGTTCCAATTTAGGACACGGTTATCGTCGAATTTATTGA
This sequence comes from Arachis hypogaea, assembly GCF_003086295.3. NCBI lineage: Eukaryota > Viridiplantae > Streptophyta > Magnoliopsida > Fabales > Fabaceae > Arachis > Arachis hypogaea. Next base: position 97,061,739 of record NC_092037.1, on the reverse strand, counting down.
TGGATATTTATAATGGTAACGCGGTACGGATCACCAAAACGCAACGTTCCATTAAATATGTCTATCATCGGATTCTTCCGTCGATAATTCCGACGCTAAATTTGGTGCCTATTTGTTGTGGTTTCCTACCAAAAGTTACCTGTGACTTTACCAGCGGAAGCGGCTATCAACTGTAATTATTTGGCATGACGAATTTCACATCAAATCCGTCGCTAAATACAACAGTAAAGATAACGCTAATGTGCGGCGATAAATCCAACGATACTTAGTGCATTTCTTGTAGTGACCTGTGATGTTGCTATTTTTCCTTCTTCTCCTCCTCCTTTTTTCTCATCTTTCTCTTTCGTAATCGTCGTCGTCACCACCACCACACTACCACCTTTATCTCCTCCTCTTTCTCCATCATCATGATCATGATCATCGTTATCGTTATTGTCATCATCATCGTCTTCTTTTTATGACGCCACACAAACAAACTTAGTTCAAAACAAGCACCAATTAAATGCACCTTATTTAAATCCAGAATGCACCAAAATTTCGATGTTATTTTCTGATAAATTTTACATAACTCAAAATTTCTCCTACTCTTTATTCTTCTTTAAATCATCATCTTCTTCTTTTTCTTTTCTTGTTCATCTTCTCTTTAGTACCTTTTCATAATTCTTCTTATTTTATTCTCTCAACAAGAATAAAAGCAGAAAAAAAAACAAATAAAGAAGAAGAATAAATATATAATGTTGCAAAATCATTAGAAAGAAGAGGAGAAAAAGAAAAAAATTACAATAATAATGATAACAATAAAAAACGGCAACGAAAAAAATGTAAAAAAAAAAAAGAAAAAACGCGAAGAAAGAAAGGAGAAAGGCAAAAAAAAAGAAGAAGAATAAGAGTAGAAGGAAGAGGAGAATGATCGAATACGAAAATGTTTACGTTAATAGAAATAGTTAAAGCGTGTATTTACATTCTCACTAATAACATTAATTTTTGTTGAATTTAAACCAACTTGATTAAACTTGATTACCAAAAAAAGTTAAAAAAATATATAACAAGACTCATAAAATTATACATAACATTAGTATGATTAAATTCATTCCCTTTTAGAGAATTTAAATTTTACTTTAAATATAAAAAATTTAAATTTTTAGATTAATTATCGCACTCAATAAAATATTTACAAACCAATAAAAAAATAAAAAAATTTAAGTATACATTAAAATTTTATAATTTTTAAATAATATCAATTTTATATAAAATGACAACCTTGAGTTGTTACCAAACTCGGTTAAACATAAAAATGGAGTCTCACATGGAAAATGGAAACATCGCAATCACATGCACACTTGGCTCTTACACCTCTTCCATCTATTTAAACCATAAACACGGAATCCTCAAAAAGATGCTCAAAACACAACAAAACAACTGTTAACGCTTTTCGTTTTTGTTTCTTTTTCCCTCTTCTTTTTCTCCTCTTCTTCTTCTTCTTCCTTGTTCTTTCCGTGTGTCCACTTTCTTCAATCCATTGGCGTATCCCTACACCCCTCCAATGCCGAACCACGATATAACCTCCCCTCTCATCACCTCCGATCATCTCATCCTCACCGTCGACCCACTCCCCGCCGCCGACACCACTTCCGCAGCTCCACTTTCCGGCACCGCCGGAGGGAATCCTTTTACTTTTCTGGGATGCGATGAGAGTGAAGCGTTGACTGTGCCGGTTCCGATGACCGTTGACCCGTTCAAGAACAACACGCCGAATATTGAGGGAGTCTACGAGTGGTTGAAGATGCTTCTGTGCTTGCCAATTGCGATTCTCAGGCTTGTGCTTTTCGGATTGTGCCTTGCTGTTGGGTATATTGCAACGAGGTTGGCGTTGGAAGGGTGGAAGGACAAGGAGAACCCCATGCCTAAGTGGAGGTGCAGGCTCATGTGGGTTACAAGGATTTGCGCCAGATGGATCCTCTTCTCTTTTGGGTATATCTTTGATTTTCAGACTTTGACTTGGCTTCAGCTCAAAATTTGATTTTTTTTTTTTTTTTTATGTCTGTCCGTGTTGATCGTTAGTGTTTGGAATCAACTAATCTGATTTCAGTTATATGAAGTGTTTTAGACTTAACTGTACTTTGTTTTGAGTTGAATGGGCTATTTAGGAACTAAGATCTCTTAGTGCTGATTGATTTGATTTTTGTTTTATCTCGTTTTCCTTTTCGGTGGTGTTGTTTTTCTTAGCTAAGATCTTAGTCAACTTTGTAAATTCCCCTTGAACTTAGGTAGGGTGATGTAATGCATAGATGCATATCATCACTGAATTTTGATCCCCCTCTTCCCCTGTTCTTTCTCTCTTAAGTTGTTGTCTTTATTTGATTTTTTGAGTTAAGATCTTATTTAAGTTAGGTTAGGTGATACTACTAGCTAGTACATATTGATTGTGGTTAGGTCACTTTATCTTGTTTATGACACAAGACGTTGATGTGGCACTAGAGTTTGTCTAATCATTTATTTCATTTGATTTAATTTGTTCTTTTTAAGCACGTTGATTTGGCATTAGAGTGAATGTAATGTAATCATTGCTCTAACTTACTTGTTACGTTGTAATATGAAGGTAAAAACTTCAGTTGTTAGGTGAGGAAAAGGAGCAAATGACAAAACTAAATTTAGGATCAAGGACTTGACTTATACCATTAAGGAAATGGGGGATGTAAATTTTCAATATTCCAATTCATGAATTATTGATTGGATTTAGTGAAACACTTCTAGTGTACTTTTTCTTCTTTTTCCTTTTTATATATTGTGGTCCAACTATGCATTACCAAGTTGTTAAAAGTGGTTGAGTATCATAATTATTATCTCAAATATCATGCAAATAGTTATACATACTTGCTATTTTGGTTGATAGATTAGAAAACTCCACATTTTGTCTGTGTTTCAAAATAACTTTGCTTTCATTGTTATATTATATACTACAATACACCATTCGTTCTCCTTCTACCTCCTATTCTGCACTTCCTTGTGATGTTATGTTGAATGAAAGGGAACACATTAGAATTGAATATTCCCTGTATAGTTTTTGATGGCTTATGCAGGAAATAAGTTTGGAAGCCAGAACTAAAAAAAATGTACTTGTGTTGTTTTTTCGAATGAAAGATACATTGAGGTGTTGGGTTAGTTTCTTTTCTATAGGGTTGATTTCAGTGTTGTATAACATAAATATATCAACTTGTAGTTCACTCTTTTCTCCTTCTGCTCATTGCAGCTATCAGTGGATAAAGCGGAAGGGAAGACCTGCACCAAGGGAAGTTGCACCGATAATTGTATCTAATCACGTATCCTACATTGAACCTATCTTCTATTTCTATGAATTATTTCCAACCATTGTAGCATCAGAGTCTCATGATGCACTACCTTTTGTTGGCACCATTATTAGAGCAATGCAGGTAATTTCATTTCATGGTTACACTTTCCGTATGCTCAGTTAAAGAGTACACACCATTCAGCTGTTTGTCCTTTCTTTTTTCTCCCCACTTTTTATGCTTTCAGGTCATATATGTCGACAGGTTCTCACCATCATCAAGAAAACATGCCGTCAAGGAAATAAAGGTAAAAACATTTCTGTTAGCTTGCTTACCGTTGTTTTATCTGTATCTTAGACTTGTATTTGTTCCTTGGTTGTTGATTTGGTGGTTGATTGATGCTCAATTTGCTATCTTCTTCACATATGTTCCTCTGATGCCCCTATTTTTACACCAAGCATCTGCAAAGTTTATGAAAGGGCTATTTGGTTAAAACTCAGGGAGATACTACTTAATGATAGAAGTTTATGTTCGTATGTGGCAAAGTAGAAGTATACCTTTCCTTACAGAATAAATATAAATATATAAAGAAATAACATCAAGTAGGAGTTGTACAAGCAATATGTTTCAGGCTACACTGTGCAGCATAAATGATTAAGGTGTCTGTAAGTTATGAAAACTTTAGTTGCCAAGTAAATGGAAGGGATCTTCAGAGATGAAGTTAGATAAAATTATATCTGATTCAGGTTTCGAAACTGAATAGAAAGATGCAAGAATTTTCGAACTAATAGGAATTAGAGGCTAAACACTAGATGCTTGGGCATGAAATTGCTGCATGTAACTTATCAATTTATAAGCCATTTGATACATAAATCTGCTTTCAAGGATCTGAATAACAGAGAAGGGCTTCCTGCAATAGATTTCCTCGAGTACTGCTATTTCCTGAGGGAACCACAACTAATGGCAGGAGCCTTATCTCCTTCCAACTTGGTGCATTCATCCCCGGTTACCCAATCCAGCCTGTAATTGTTCGCTATCCTCATGTACACTTTGATCAATCTTGGTAAGCAGTTTGTTTACGAAGACCCTTGAATTTTGTTTCCATTATTTGCAGCAATAGATTGTCACTGACATTTTATGTGGTATGCAAATTTGTGTAGGGGTAATGTTTCTTTGGGAAAGCTTATGTTCAGGATGTTCACTCAATTCCACAACTTCTTCGAGGTTACCCTCTTACAGATTGAATTTTTCTTTTCACTGGTTAATGTCCTATTGCATGGGAACTTATCATTTGTGAAATAGCACATAAATTTGATCTCAAATTGAACAGGTAGAATATCTTCCTGTCATTTCACCCCTGCATGATAAAGAAACTGCAGTCCACTTTCGTGAGAGGGTGAGTCTTCCTGTTTTGTTTTATGCTTTCATGCATTATCAAAGGACTTTATACTGGATGATTTGTTGATTATTTGCTCCTCTATACTAATAAGAACAATGCTAGGGGCCAGCAATTTTTGTGATTGTTAGCCATCAACTAGCCATCAATGATGATTTGATGGTGTGAGATTGGTGTGAGATTTCATCCAATGGCTCACCTTTCTCTGCTGGTTACATGCTGGCCAAAATTCAATAAAATTGCTGGCCTCCTAAACTTTGCCTACTAATAATATGTGGATAAATGCAGGCTTGCCGTGCTATTGCATCTGCGATGAACGTTGTCCAAACTGGACACACTTATGGAGACATAATGCTTTATATGAAAGCACAAGAAGCAAAACAGGTGTGTTTTTTTAACTATTGATTTATTGGTTATAAATATTGTTATGTATTTTTCCTAGTTACTAAATTGCTTTTTGGCTATAAAATTTATTATATGCCTTCCATAGATTTTGTGGTAGTTATACTTTTCTCTCTGTTTGTAACTGCAACCCAGGTACTGAACTAATCATGGTTATGGACTTGTGCAGGAAAACCCCTCAAGTTTTATGGTTGAAATGGCGACGCTGGAATCAGTAAGTCCATAAAACTAATAAACCTTAATTATGTTGTATTTTCTCCTAGAAACTTTAATTTTTCCTTTCTATTTGCCGTCATTCACTAGTCCCCATAAAATTATGTTCTCCTTCAGCCTACGCAAGTAGGCTTTTTAGGTTAAACATTTTATGCTGTTTAATTCATTTTTAAAAATGATACTGCTATAGACTTACCAATAGTGGAAAGAGAGATAAAAAGAGACTTTATATCTTTTCAGTTATTTCATATCAGAAGCTTGGAAGCTGTTGAATTCCTAGATAAATTCTTGGCTATGAATCCTGATCCCAGGTACTATTGTCACAAATATCAAAGTTAAATTGTCATTTCAACTGTTAATGGCTACAGTTTGTGGTATAATCCAATCTTATATTTGTGGAAACTAATGATACCCATGTCTTGGTTGCAGCGGTCGAGTTCAATATCATAACTTCTTGAAGGTTTTAAGACTTAAGGCATGCCCTTTATCCGAAAAGGTAAAGTTTATTTAATAATTTTCTATCAAAATCCCCTCAAGATTCGGAGTTCTGACCCTTGTGTGTTTAAGATAAATTACCTCTCGAATTCTGCAATATCATGTCTTGTCTTCTAATTTCAAAACTAACATTTCTCTGCTCCATTTCGCTTTTTGCTTGATGAGGTTCATTTCAATCTCCATCTTCCAACTATTTTTCTGCCTTTTCATTTGCATGTTGATTATATTTGATTACAGATGTTTGCATTCATTGATGTGGAGAAGTGCGGCTCAATAACGTTTAGACAGGTGATTCTGTTCATTCTACTCTTTTTCTTTGCTATATCGAAAACTAGGAGTAGCTTTTCTGCATTTTACATCTGTACTAGTTTTTAAGCCAAAGAGAACTACTTCTGCAAATTTAGTTCAGATTAATGACACGACATCTTATCCACGTGCTTTTATGTTGCTTCCAGTTCTTGTACGGATCTTCTTACGTCATGAAGCATCGAGGATTCCATCAAGCTTGCGAAGAAGCATTTGCGGAATGCAGCAGTGCAGTAAAGGGCTACATTGTAGAACAAGAAGTACCATGATCTTTTATACTCTTATTTGGCTATTTCCATTTACTATATTTACACTAGCCTAACTCTAACTTCCTTGTTCTTTGCAATTCATTTTAATTCCAGTTGCAAGACTTCATGCAACATGCCATCCCAAGCTGGAATGAGAATGAGGTAACTCGCATTGATTTAGTATACAAGTCGTTTAATCAGTCTCACTATAGATATGATACATGATAGGGCTCAATGGCGTTATTTGATCCATATAACCCAAAATCTTTGTTATTGTTGTTGTTGTTTAATCAAAGTCATTATATCATAAAAGTCAAACCAACATTGTGTTGGTTGGGTGGTAGGCAAGCTCCTCCCTGTCCTAATAGTCTCGAGTTCGAGTCATAGGAATGGAAAGAAATCATTAGTGCTGAGAAAGGCAGCAACAATTTCTTGAGCTGGATTAGTCAGATTTCGCTGGCATGACAATACACGATTATATATATACAGAACAAAAATGCTATTCGTACACCAAAATCAGTCACTAAAATCAGCCACCAATGTATTTGTGTATAACTACATGTGTGATTTAATTTATTTTCCACGTGCATTTGTATTTTAGCATCTATTTGATACTAGTGGCGGACTTTGGTGGTTGATTTTGGTGTACACGTAGCATAGTCTATAAAGGAAACATTTTACATGATAAGTTGTCCTTATTTAAATTTTAATGATGGTAACTTTTGTTATTTGCAGGTTCATGAGCTTTTTATGTTATTTGATGATGACAATGATGGAAGAATAACCAAGGATGATTTTCATTCATGCCTCAAGAAAAACCCTCTTCTCATTGCATTTCTTACACCTCACCTTCAACACAAGGAGTGTGGTGGCAATAATGGAGTTCTAGAAATAGTATGATTTGTGGATTACAAAGAAACTCTTGCCATTATAGGGTGTTTGTTCTTTTAGTACACAAAACATAAGAGAAAAAAAAAAAATTAGAGTGCACAAGTTTCTTTTTTTTTCTTTTTCTTTTATTATTTTTAACATGCCCTGATTAATTACTCATAGAACCCTAATAATTTGGTCAACAAATCTGTGTTTTGCTGCCTCATATTAACAAGGTGAGTATTACACATAAATTTCAGCTGGTCCTTGGTGTTGTGATCAAACAAACTGATCTAACACAACGTTTTGAGTTTTGGTTCAGGGATCATAGTGGCATTCAAGGGTCAATTTTAGATCATGTAAGGTTTGAAATTTGAACCAATGTGTGAATCTCTTTTTGTTTGTAACAAATATTGTGGGTATAATTTTTTGGTCAACAGTGTATTTTCAAACATGTGACTGGTTAGTTTCCTGGAAAAAAAAAAGACTAATGTAATTTTTTGTTTTTGTTTGTGATGACAAGAAAACTAATGCAATTGATTCTTTATGTTTATTCATCTTTGGTCACTTTTTTTAGTTTTTCTTTTTTCAAGTAATTAATTTGATCTTCTTTTTCAGTCTACATTTTGCTAGTTTGATCAACTGGGCCTTTTATGGGTCAAAATGAACAAATTTTTTTTAACTAAAAGAAATATTATTTTATCCCATAAAATCGCTAGCATTTATGCATTCAATCCTATTATCAGAAATTTGACTAGCTAAATTATTTCAGTCAATTTAAATCGATACTTGTTCACATGTTACTTTAGATTTTCACATATAATGAATGAGAATATTTAAGTTGATCATTGGATAAATAAATGAGAGAATAGAAATTGTCAAGTGAATTACAATATGTTTGTTCATACATCAGCCTAAAGAATATAAGTCGGGCCAACAGGGCCACGCTCCTCCTAACAGATAAGTTATATTCGAAATTAGATTTGACAAGGTCGGTTTAATAGTGTCAAATCTAATTCATGTGGCCTAATCTATATGGGCCAAATCAATTTTAAAATAGATTTCTGAAATCCGTATCCGATCCGATATAGAGAGTAAGTTAGACATTTTTCCACTGCTTTGAATATCACTTCCAAGCTCCAAGTGATAATCACTCTAAATATAGGGAAATAATTTTGCACACCGAAAAAAAGTATTTATTTATGATATTCAGAAGTCATTTTTAAAAAATAACTTTCACATTGTTATTTTATAAATATTCTAACACACAGGTATTTTTGTATTCTAATTTCATTAAAAATTTATTAAAATTTTTGCTAATTTAAATATAAAAATCTCTTATAAGTACTTTTTATTGTGGAAAACATCGAAACTTTTGTTTATCTAAACGAATAAATCAAAAATTTTATCTAAAAGTGTTTAGATCTCACATTCAACCTTAAATTCATCTAGGTTTTTAGTAGCACTTCAAATCAATGTTTGAAGTATTTTGAAAAAAATACATCGTTAATAAAACGTAATTTTCTATAAACATTTAAATACTTCTTCTAGGCAGTGCTTGCGATTCAATTTTTTTTAACTAAATCACACCACCTCCTCCCCCCACCCCTCAAAAGAAAAAAATAGTCTCCATCTGGTCTCATATTGTAAATTTGAACTAGGGGTGTACATGGTCTGACCTGACTCAAAGACTCACCCATTTCTAAACATTTTAGGGGCTAATTTAGTGTGATTTCATCGGATCTAGGGTCGAGTAAGGGTCTTAAATATAGATTCGATCATTATTTCGGGTCGGGTCCGAGCCATAGTTCGAGCCACCCGAACTCAGCCCAGTCATCATACACAATTAATATTTTGTGTTATTAGTGATGGATGATGGCTATTCTTATGTGGAATTTAAATATTGTAAACCTTAATATTTTGTGTTATTAGTCATTATAAATTTATAAGTTAATTTTTATGTTTAAAATGTATAAGACTTTAGATTAATATATAATATTGTGTTAAATATTTGGTGTTATTAGACAATATTAGTATTGATTATGGTTATACTTTAATTTTAGAGAATGGTTAGTTTTTGTTATATTTTGTTAAGTGAATTTTAGGGTAAAAAACCTAAATAAACCAAAGAGAGATTTTTATTTTCTAAATCAGCCAAAACAAGATTTTTTTTCAGCAATCCACCAAAGTGCAAATATATATAATTCGAATCAACATGATTCGAACTCCAAAAGCAAGTAATTCGAATCAATTATATTCGAATTAAGGAAGCATAAATCGAATCAAGTCGATTCGAACTAGTAGGCAAACGTGACCTAGGAGAATTCGAATCATATTAATTTGAATTATGTCTTTTTAGTGTCAAAGGGAAGTTCGAATCAACTTGATTCGAATTATGTGTATATAGTTCAACTTTGGTTGTTTCGAATTAGTGTGTTCGAGGCCTGTGTATATATGTGATGAACGTGAGTTGCTCTCAAAAAGTACGTAGCATAAACATTGAAAAGGATTCTCTAATTTAACGGATTATGCAAGGTAAGTAACGGAACTAATATAAATAAGCAAAGTAACATAGTTCTCATAGTGCCTGATACAATGTAACCACTAGTAAACATACAGACATCATCTGCTAAAGTAAATGACTAGTACATAGAACAGTGATAACGGAAATACATAAACATAAGTATATAACAAATAGCAGACAACACAAATCATCTAAAAAGGTGCGATCCGGTGAAGTAACGTCGAGGAACCCATGTCCTGTGACCTCTCCGGATCAGCAGCTCCTCATCCTCTATGTCATCCTCCTCATCATCCTGGAGTGGCTGGATATGTAACGGTCGGGATGAAAAAGGCCCGACAACTGACTGTGATCCAGCACAAGCTGCTGATGGTGGTGTACCGCCCAGGGCAAAATGTTCAGTCTGAGGCACGGATGGAGGCTAATTCAGATCTATATCTAAATGTGCCTGTGACCCCGAAGTCTGACCAACTCGACGGGCAGCTTTATCCTCCTGCATGATGGCAGTGATCTCGTCAAGGAAGTGGTCCCCTCCGTACTCGGCATCAAGACCATCATCGGCAAGAAAGTCTGAATACATGGTGCCCGGACTGACCCATGGTGTACTCTCATGTAGTGTATGATCGTCGCCGGGAACACCGACAAAGTAATCTCCGAGAGGCCCCTCCCCCAGTCCAGCGTCAACATGACCCGAAGGATGTCCCATAACCGAGTCATGTAACTCTCCAGCAGCTCCGCCAGCATCGGGTATAACACCACCGTGAGCAGCACCCCCAGCAACGGCATCGTCACGATGATCACCCCCAATATGGAGCACTGCAGCCCCTCTCCGTCGCCCGCCACGACGCCGTGCTCCTCCACGAGCCCTCCCTGCCTGCTTACCCTCCTCTATAGCATGGTCAAGCCACCTCCACTCCCGGTCGCTACGCCGTGTTCCTACCCGAGCTCTCCTGTCAACCCGTCGCCTATCGGGAACGTCGTCAACTATGTCCATGTCGGGAACTGTTCAAACACCCCTCTGTGTAGCCTCAACTGGAATAGGAATGTCTCTAGGATCCCTCAATAACATCTCCGGTGATAAAAACCTCTTTCCGTGCTGACGCCACCAGTCCAAGAAGGCATGTGACGGACCCGGGTCCGGCATAACGTCAAAACAAAGGACGTGCTACGCACGTGTCTCCCAGTGATGATGCTAGTGTTGTAACTGGGACGAAAACCAACGATCACCTCCTCTACCATCCTTCAACATCAAGAAGTCGATGTTCAGGGCGGGACGGGGGCGAGCCTGTACTCCTCCAAACTGTGGTAACACCCGATCAACCTGGTGCCACTCAACCACGGCAAAATATATCAGCGAGGTGACGGAACGCCATAAAGCCGTATGACGAGACTCCAGCACCTCCGGATGGACCACCTGAACGACCTCTGGTGTGCTATATGGCATCCAGAGAAACTGAAAAAAGAATCCCCAATACATTAAAATATCTATTTAGGTATGTCTAAAATTAAATTGACTAAACATGGGACCTTAGCATACTCACATCCCTAGGCTGTAACATGTTGATCCTCAGCCGGGTCATCTGAACCCAAGGTCCCTTCTCGCTAACGCCAGGATTGTAACATGACCACCGGAAAAGGACGTTAATTTATGAAGTAAATCATTAATGTAACGAGGTAGAATAACAATTACAGGCGATAACTTGAATTCACAGAATAATTAAACATAATATAATGACATAGTCGTACCTGGATGCCAGGGGCCAGCTAAACAAATCAAACCCATCAGGCCGAAATCTAGAAAAACGCCAAAATATCCAAGACTGAAGTAACTGTAACGGCCCAGCTAACTTCACGATATGTCTGTTGGCCACTCGGCACATACACCGGTATAGCCATGCAAGCGCCGCCGACCCCCAACTGTAGCCACCCATCTCCTCAAGCCTAGCCACGTACGGTAGCCATCTGATGTGAATACGATTGCCGGACTTGTCGGTAAAAAGCTGGGTGCCCAATAACATCATGATATAGGCACGGGCAAAGCGCCTAACTGTCTCCTCGTCGGCCCCCTCGGGGCACTCTTCGAAGGTCTCCTGGAACCAGCTGCAGTTCACTGTGAACTTTTGAATTTGGCTGGGGGGGTAACACACCAAACAACTCCTGGAACTACTGCCAAGCTGGCCGACCACCATGTATGTATACATGGAAATCCGTAAGGCAGCCACTCACGTAATGTCCGTCCACTGGCAACCCCAAATGGTATGCTACGTCCTGAAGTGTGATCGTGCACTCTCCGAACGGCATATGAAAAGTGTGCGTCTCTGGACCCCACCGCTCGACGAATGCACTCACAAGTGGCTCGTCTAATTGGAACCATTTGTCGTTCAGTCTCGCAAGATGGTATAATCCGGCCATCTGCAAGTACGGAACGTACCGCTCATCCAGTCGCATTCCCTGCTGCCGCCGCATACTCGATATGCAGCGTTGGGGCTGCGAAATAAAAGGACCGCATGATTAGAACAAATTAAAAACTAGTCTTAAATCTGCATCCATTCACAAGTAGTATTTTAGCAACTTCGTGATGTACACATTCATGAACTGAAGTTTTTTAATAATGATGGCTGAAATTGTAATTATATTTTACACTTAAAAAACCCTTTACTTTAATTAGCAACTACCATAACCACCTACGTAAACCGCTAACAAAAACCATCAACAAAACCACTCAAATTAACAATTACCATAACCACCTACGTAAATCGCTAACAAAAACCATCAACAAAACCACTGAAATTAACAATTACCATAACCACCTACGTAAACCGCTAACAAAAACCATCAACAAATCCACATAGAAAACCACTATGTTAAACCGCATGCAAAACCACTTATGTAAACCACTAGCAATACCACTTTAATAAACCACTAAAATACATATACGAAAACCACTGTACATATACTATTAAAAACCACTAAACATATACCACTATTAAAAACCACTAAACATATACCAATATTAAAAATCACTAACCTCGTCGTTGATCACCCCGGCGATGTGAGCGACTCCATCCAAACGATACAGCCTTCCCAGATCGTCCCCCATCGCGTTAATCTACCTCTTGAGTCTTTGTCAAACAGATTCTGCGTCATTTTCTCTGGGATTTGGTGGGGTATGAGGAAGTAAAACTGAATCGAATGAGCTTGGTTCGAACTCCTTATTTAGGCAACTTACTAGTAATTCGAATCAAGTTAATTCGAACTACCTTTAGAAACCAACAATGAATAATTCGAATCAATATGATTCGAACTCCCTTGAGTCACGTTTGCCTACTAATTCGAAACGACTCAATTCGATTTAGCCTTTACTAATTCGAATCTACTTAATTCGAATTACATGCAACTCGTCCCAATTGTAATTCGAATCATGTTGTTTCGATTTACTTGCATTTGCAGTTCGAATCAACTTGATTCGAATTATATATATTTGCTCGTTGGTGGATTGCTGAAAAAATTTTTGTTTTGGCTGATTTGGGTAATAAAGATCTCCCATTGGTTTATTTAGGTTTTTTACCCTGAATTTTACTATGTAAATTATGAAATAATGATTGAAAATTAGGTGATTTTTACATGCTAAAGACTCGATTTTCACCAATATCCGATTTTCACCCGATCCGAAAATGCGTAGGTTTCATCGGGTCTAAAATTGGATTAAGATCTAAAAATTAGATCTAATTTATATTTTAGGTCAAATCTGAATTAAGTTAAATCCAGTATGATCCGACCTATGTACACCCTTAATTTAAACAAACATTGCATTAAGCAAAAGTAAATAAAATAAAAGGTGAGAAACAAAAAACTAAAATAAAAGATAAAGTATACTTTTGTGATTGGGGCAGAAAAATTGTGACCAACTTCAAGTGCATTTCATGTATTTAGGCGTTAGTCAAAATTTACTTTTATATAGGTTAGGTCGGCAGCTTCTGTTATAATTTTATGGCCCCAAAAATTGTGTACAACTGTGAACACAGTACTTGAAAAGAGTTTTGTATGCCATTTTTGTGAACTACTGTTTTAAGAATAATTGTTAAAGGTTTGAGAGTGATAATTTTTTTAAGTTTAAACACATTAAATATTCTTAGAAATTTATTTCTTCTATGAAACCCTTTAGCATGTATTCTTAATATATTTTATAATAAAACTCAGTTTTAATTAAAATTTGTACTTCTGGTTTTACTTTTTAAGGCTTTTAGCCTTTTAATATATTAAAACTTCTATTATTTTACTGTTAGAATATTGTACACTCCTAAACTTTTGTTTTTTTTTTCTTTGGTATCAAAAAATTATTTAAAACATTAAGGAAATGTTTTATGTTTGACTTTTAAAGAAATTCAAATAGCATTCCATACAAAGCTAATTTTTTAAAAGCATTTCAGTCGTTTTTTCTTCTTTCTATTCTTTCGATTAAAAGTTAGTTTAGTAAAATCTTTACCTTTTAAAAATAGTTTATTAAATTTAATTTTTTGTATCATTTATATTTGATATATCAAACTAAAAATAATTTTCAATAAATATAAATAATAATATAATTGTATTTGATTAAAATTTTAAAATTAAAAAAAAATAAGACTATATTTAAAAAAGAGACTAAGAGTAAGAAATAGATATCAGGAGATAGAAACTGAAAAATTAAGATTAAATTATGTCTTAATATTATGTTTGGTGTGTTGTCTCAATTTTCTGTGAAAAAAGAAAGTATGTGGTTAGATTTGGAATTTAAAATGTTGAATGAGAATAATTTTAAAAGTAAATATTATTAAAATTTCAATCTCTATTGTCAGAAATTTTAGTTTTCTTTGTTTCTATTTTTTAGAGGTACTGAAACAATTAAAATTTTGTATCTTCAAACCAAAATTTTAATTTTAATCTCTAACTACTAAATACAATACTAAATCTCAATCTATTAGTTTCAAATTCTCAATCACTTCTTTTAAACACTACTAACAACAACAACAACAAAACATTGTCCCACTAGGTAGAATCGGCTCCATGAATCAAACGATGTCATTGAGGTCTATCATATATCATGTCTACAGAGAGACCATTTACATGTAGATCTCGTTTGACCACCTCGTGGATGGTCTTCCTAGGTCTTCTTCTGCCTTTCACCATTTGTCCATCTTCCATCTCATCTACCCTTCTGACTGGGTGTTCTGTCGGCCTTCTTCTCACATGTCCAAATTACCTGAGACGCGATTCTACCATCTCTTCCACAATAGGTGCTACTCCAATTCTCTCTCTTATATCTTTGTTCCTTATTCTATCTAATCACGTATGACCACTCATCGTCCATCTCAACATCTTCATCTCTGCCACACTTAACTTATGTTCGTGCTTTTCTTTGACCGCCCAACACTCTGTACCATATATAGAGCATAGCCGGTCTAATATCAGTGTGATATAATTTACCTTTAAATTTTACAGGCATTTTTTTTGTTACATATAAAACCAAATACACTCCGTCATTTTGACCAATCTGTTTAGATCTTATAATTTATATCATGTTTAATTTTTTCATTATCTTGTATGATGTATTCAATATATTTAAAACTTTTAACATTTTGTATAATATTTTTTCCAATCTTCACCTTTGTATTAAAATTTTCTCTTCAATGGCCGAACTTACATACATCCCGTCTTGTTACGACTTATAAAATTATATTTAGATATTATTAATATATAAAATTATATTAAACGTTTATATTTTGATAATTATAAGGCTTTTTTAAATTTTTTTAAAAAATACTATTAATTTTTAAAAATTATAATTATACGCACATAAATTTTTTATTTTTCAAATACAAACAAAGTATTTATACTTTCATAAAGCACGAGCTCCTCCTAAAAAATTTGATGACACTAAATCTAATTAGCAAAATCCTAGACATATTGTGTGGATAGAATTAATTCTATGATTATAACACGTGATTCATGCTTCTGAATGTGCTTCATATTTGCCACAAATGAATAAATAGGGACCTACCACCAAGTCACCAACCGATTGCTTGTGTCAATGGATTTGGTCCACAAAAACTGATGCCCGCACACACACATTTATTAGTTACCTTCTTTCTTTTTACATTCTAATTAATTGCTTTCGTCTTACTTTTATGGTATGTTTCAGTGTGTGATATATTAATCATTAATTTATTGTAAATGTAAATTCTATTTAAAATTTTATTATTAATCAATAAATTATTAAATATATAAAATAAAATTCGAACATGTGATTTTCACTTAAACAAATGAATAAATTAACTATTTAAATTATTTATCTAAATCTTAATATTAGAATAATCATATGCACATCTAATAAAATGAACATCCGATATATCTATTATCCATATTATTTAGTATTTTTATTATTTATTTATATTTTTTCTTTGTATATTTAACTCGTGTTTTCATCCAGGTGAATAAAGTATACTTTTATAATATATGACATGATTGTAACTTTAGCTTATCTTATCTCTTAATATTAATCGTGTTGAATAGAGATTCAATAATTTTATCGGACATGATATATATGTAACTATTTTTCATTATTGGGTTTAGCTGTTGTACGATGATAAAATGAACTTCAAAATAGATAATAATTACAATAATCCAAAGGTGCCCTAACACATACATACAGAAGAAACCAAAATAATTTGGTATAGAAAAATAAATCAGTTTTTCTTTTCGCATGTAAGTAGCAATTCATTGACTAAAAAGAAATTTTTAAATGGAGTTCACAACTAATCGAATTAGTTTTCTTTCGATTGTATTGAAAGATTGAATGATAATGTGGAAGGGGTATTATCGGTTTAGTTTGGTTCGATTTTAGACTAAAAATTAATTGAACCGATCTGTTTGGTTTTTACATAATATCAATCAATTAGTTTGTTATTTGCGTAACAATCGAATCGAATCAAAAGCGGTTTGATTCGGTCAGTTTTTTCGATTTTTAAATCCTAACTAATAGAAAATTAATTTTAGTAAAATGATGTTCAAAACAATTAATAAATTGAAATAATATTACATTACATTCAAATTCAACACAATTTCAACAACTAAACATAAAACAAACACATTTGTTAAGTCTAAAATTTTTATTTCAATGTATTACTAAACCACTTTTGCAGTTCAGTTCGATTCGATTCAATTTCTGCCGAACCAATCAAAAACCAAACCAATCGATTTATTTTAAAAAGAACCAAAAAAACTAATTTTTTCGGTTTTTATTTAATTGTTGTAAATTTTAGTTCGATTTTACGGTCAATTTCAGTTTGGTTCGGTAACTTACACCTCTATATTGTGGTAAGAAAAGGCATAAGGTCCATGATGTAAATTAGTCGCAACTTGTCAACATACATCTGAGACAATATGTAGGGCATACCATCATCTTATCTATATATATATATTTTAAGGTTGTCAATTATTTTGTTTCTACTGTTTTGGTACATTCGTGATTAACATGTTGTTGTATCTTTTAGCAAAGCTTCATGGGCAATATTGTCCACCTATTTTAAAGTTTAAGATCTTATGAACAGTAGATGGTGTTCATTAAAAGTACTAATTGTTGTAAAGAAAAATTAAAAAGTAAATATGGTTTACAGTCTCTTACTATTTTTGATCGATTTTAAATTATATTCAAGTAATTGATCTAATAGTTTTTTATAAACAATAATTTATTAATGTGTCAAAAATCGTCTAAACCTGTAATATATAAACCGCTAAAACTAATTACTTAGATAGTTAGAATGATTAAAAATTTTTAAATTATTAATAAATACTGTCTTTGGAACAAATTATTAGAAATTGAAAATGATGTTAAATCTAATAAAAATAATTAATGTTAGAAATAAGAGATTAAACTGAAAAAAATTTTGTGTATTATTAATTGTGTTTAAGTTGTCTAAAATAATACATAAAGGTTGTGGTAGGCTTAGAGAAGGAGGGTTGAATCTATGCCTTCCTTTTAAGTTGTTGTTGTTACCCTTTTGAAACACCTTTGCTATTTTGATTCTGTTTGATCTGAGCAGCGGAAATTTATGAGACAATTTATTTTTGTCTCATGAAAATCATAAAACAGAACACAGCAGAGAAGAGAAAAGCTAACACCAGCAAGTATCCTGGTTCGGTTGCCTTGTGCTATGCAACTTACATCCAGTCTCCTCCACAACTATGGAAGAATTTCACTATAGTTAACAGTATTACATACACCAATAACACAGGATTGACCCAATCCTTTCACACTCAAGTTCTAACCTAACTTGACATTGGCTATGCTAATACCTAACTATACCTCTTAGTGCTAACCCAACTAAGGAAGGGATACCTTACAGGTACAAGATACAAGACATAATTACACCTAAAGAAATCAGAAAACAACTCTAGGATTTTCTCTCAAGTGTATCTCTCAGCCTTTTTCCACTCATGGCTTTTTCTCAAGCTTTCTCACACTGCCTTTTCTCTCAAGAAATTACAGAAAGATAAGCTTAGAAAAGTACATTACAATCAGTAAAACAAGAAGGAGATTGACTTCATCAACAGCCTCTAAGCTATGTGAAAAACCAGCTTTGCAAACCTCAGAATTTGTTCTTCAGTATTGGCAGAATGCTTCTTTGATAGAGAGCATTGTCCAAGTAGAGGAACTTCACAGGGAATACTTCACAGAACTCAACTTCTCAAACTCTGGTTTTCTCTCCTTGCTTTCTGAATGAGCAGTAAGCTTCTTTTATCTCCTTGCATGTTGCTTGGTTCTGCTTCCAAGGTCAACACCTTGAGCCTTGAGCTTCACCAACCCACTGTCTCACTTTTTCCCATTAATCCTCACAATGGGAACTTTGCTTCTGACTTCTCCAACTTGTTCGAAAGCCAAGAAGGAGTAACCGAAATTGTCTTCCAATGGTCAACCAAATCTGAACCATAGAGATGCAACTTGGTCCCCAAGAATCTCTTGTGACCGTGGATTTGTAGCAGTGAAGAACAGAGATCAACTTTTCCTTGAATGCCATTTTGGATAGTGCAGAGAGTTGGGAAGAAGGGATGAAGATCTGATGCATGCAAGATGAGACGGATTACCTTTCTTAAACTTGATTTAGCTTGGAGTTACTGTTTTAGCTTCTGTGCTTCAAGCTTCACTCTCTCTCTCTCTTACTTCTTTGATCACTAGCTTATGGATGAAGCTTTTTCTCTCTTTCTCTTTCTTACTTTTCTGATGCTATGATTTGACTTGATTAGAGAAGTGTACGTTGCTTCGGTGAGAGCAAGTGAGAGGGAATGAAAGCTTCAATCTTGTATGAGAAGCTTTGTGGGATGGATACGGGCTTGGATCCGGTTTTCATTAAGCCACCCGTTTGGCCCATTGGATCCTTTGGCTTTGATTCTCTTGGGCTGTGCTTGATTTCTTATTCATCAGCCTTGCTATATCATTTTTATACCATTTGGGCTGCTTGAGATTTTGTTGGCCTGCAATATGAAATAAATAATTAGCAACATATACTTATTAACACTTAACACTAATTATTTATTTTGCCCAAAAATAATGTTTGTCATCACTAATTAATTTAGTTAATTTCTTAACTCAACAATCTCCCCCTTGATGACAAACATGATTTAAGCAACAATCAAAAGGAAATGAGTTTGAGTAAGGTCTTAGAGACTCCCTTTGAATGATGTTGCTTGCTAATGTGTTGCTCCCCCTTTCCTTTTCAACAGTAGCTCCCCCTGAATCTATGCTTTTTTCCTTTTTGTTCCTGTTTGTATTAAGCTTAAAAGGAGCTATTCAAGATGTAACTTGACTAAGGGATTCTAGCAACACATATTCAGCCCAATATTTCTTATCATGACAACAGCCAAAGCATATTGTAAATAAAAAACAATTTGCAAAAACAAAGTTCAGAACAGAATTAGCAGCATCAATAAATTATCAGCATCAATCAACTGAATCAAAAACCAACTTTTAATTGCTATTACTCCCCCTTTTGTCATCAAGGGTGGATAACATGCAAGATCAATAAAAATAGCACTATAAACCCTGCAAGAAAGGTTAGTGCACAGTCAAAACAACCAACTAAATAACCAAAAGTGCATCAGTGTTCAAAGTTATTACAGTCATCCAAGACAAGAAAAGTAGATCAAACAGTAGCCCAATAAACAGAGTTTATGAGACAAAGAAGGAGCAGCAGCAGCAGTTTTTATGAGACAAATCCTAGGCATCAGAACCATTTCCTTCCGAGGCAGCATCCTCTTCAACATCAGTGGCAATGTCTTCATCATTGTGAAGGTTATCAATGAAGGTCATGAGCACAGCCACCCTATCCCTTGATTTCTTCAGAAAGTTCTCATGCTTGCTAGTTAACTTCCTTTGTTCCTTGCTCATGGCAATCATGTGATTTGATTGAGATACAAACTCTTGAGCAACATCCTTGACCACATTCAGCAGAGTGGATTTCTTCCCAGTGGAAATGGAAGTACCCTCGGTGGAAGGAGCAGGAGAATCCTCAGGGACAAAGTCCTCATCTTCATCATCTAGGACGACTCTTTCAGATCTAGTGGGTCCTTTGTTCTGTTTCACTGAACCACCCCCCTTTAGGTATGAATGTCTATTTTCATATTTCTCATTGGTCAAGTCAACACCAAAATGCTCAAATATGCAAGTTAGAAACATGCCATAAGGAAGTGCTTTATCTTTTGTACTTCGAACAGAATCAAACATGTATCTAGCCATCAAGTATGCAAAAGAGATTTCTGTTTTTGTAATAAGGGCATATAAAACAAGTGTGTCAGTGTAAGAAACCCTTTGATATGAACCACTTTGAGGAATCAAAATGTGGTTGACAATGCGGTGTAATTGAGCACGTTCATATCCTAGGGCTTTGTGAGTGGGTGTGATGCCATCAATTAAAGAAACATGTTCACAAATGTGAGCCAATGCATCAAGATAAGAAATTCCAACACCTTCATCCCACTTAACCGAAGTGTAAGCACAAGGCCCAACATCAGTATACTTCAATGCATCACTGACAGTTTCATTATTTAAAAAATTGTCTCTGCCCTTAACATAAGAATGCACACCTCCTTCATGGTAAGTCATGTTCGCATAAAATTCTTTGACCAACTGAGGATATACAGGTTTTTTGATGTCAAAAAGGTGATTCCAGTCTAAAAATTCCAAGTTTTCAACAAAAGGAAAACCTTTCTTTTTCAAATCAGGTAAATCAGCCAGAAAAGATGGACATAGAGTACGATACTTAATAACTCCCTCATAGAAATCGTGGTCCATGGCAGATTTGAAACGATGGGGGTTAAAGTCTGAGTGAGATGTCATATAGTGTGATTTGTGAGCAAAAGGATCAACTTCTGGTTCTCTAACAGATGAGAGAGGAACTCGAGCTTTACCTCTTTGAGAACGTGATGGAACAGACCTAGATTTTGGTTGTGTGGACTCAGGTGGAGGTTCTGGTGCTGCAGGTCGCTTTCCTTTGGATGAACTCGGTTTCGATGAACCT
This sequence comes from Arachis hypogaea, assembly GCF_003086295.3. Classification (NCBI taxonomy): domain Eukaryota; kingdom Viridiplantae; phylum Streptophyta; class Magnoliopsida; order Fabales; family Fabaceae; genus Arachis; species Arachis hypogaea. Next base: position 97,040,452 of record NC_092037.1, on the reverse strand, counting down.
GGCTTGGATGGTGTGACTTTCGGTGGTGGCGTTGGCTTGGCAGAGGCAGGAAATCTTGAAGTGTTCTTGGTCCGAGCCATGGGGTCACAGCGAGGAGGAGAGGTAGGAGGAGAAGGAGATGGAGTGAAGGTTTTGTCTTGTGAGCGAGTGGAAGGTTTGGATGGAAGTTTATACAGCTTTTCACGAGGAGGTTTATGAGCAATGGTTTTCTTCCTCATTTTGTGGTTATGATTTAGGAAGAAAGAGAGTGTTAGGGGTAGTGGTGAGAACCGAAGGGATAGAGGAGGAGTTATGGAGGGAAGAGAGTTATGTTGGTAACCGTACCCAAAAGCAAATTTCCAAAACCATGCAACTGCATCACCATTTGACAAGACTTGAAAAGACATGATATCATAAAGGAAAAGATTTTATTTGATTTTTAAATTAAAACAGGAAATTAATTTTAAATTTTGAAAGGCAAACAGAATTAAATTGAAACACTTTTTGGACTAAAGTCAAAAATTAAGTTAGCCCAAAAGAAAATTTTCGGGCCATTAAACAAAAAATTTTAAGAAAACTTAAACACACACTTAAACATAAGAATGTAACATTCATATTGGGCCCAGATGTGGTTTGAACAAATGAGACACATAGGACTACCAAGATCTGAATTGAGGTTGGCCCAGAATGATTTTTCACTAGCAATAAGCCCAGAACACGCTGACTAGAAGAAAACATTCATCATTTGCCCAGAATTGTCTCATACCTGTTTATGAGACAAAAAGCTCCAGCAAAAACATCAGCACTTTTCAAACAAGGAGTCATAACTCAAAATTTCTAGACAAGTCCTAAGCAAACAGAATCTATCCTCAGCTAATGGTTTAGTAAAAATATCTGCTAATTGCTCCTCTGATTTAACAAATTGAATACTAATATCCCCCTTTTGGACATGTTCTCTTATTGAGTGAAATTTCACTTCAATATGTTTAGTCCTAGAGTGCAAAACTGGATTTTTAGAAATATTAATGGCACTCATATTATCACACAGCAGGGGAATATTTTCAGCATTTAATTTGTAATCAGCAAGCTGTGTTTTTAACCATAAGAGCTGAGAACAACAAGAGGAAGCAGCTATATATTCAGCCTCTGCAGTGGAAAGGGCCACTGTTGGTTGCTTCTTACTTGACCATACATTCAAGGACTTCCCAAGGAAGCAACATAAACCAGAAGTGCTCCTTCTATCAACTCTATCACCAGCAAAATCTGCATCACAATACCCAACTACAGAAAAATCATCAATCTTAGGATACCAAAGACCAAAATTGGATGTGCCATGAACATATCTAATGATCCTTTTAACTGCAGAAAGATGTGACTCTTTTGGTTTGGATTGGAACCTAGAACACAATCCAACACTTTGCACAATATCGGGTCTAGAGGAAGTTAAGTACATAAGAGAGCCAATCATTCCTCTATACCTAGTCTCATCAACATCTTTCTCAGTTTCTCCCTTATCTAATTTAGAATTAGGATGCATAGGAGTTCCCATGGGTTTGGCATTTTCCATACCAAATTTCTTAATTAATTCCTTGGCATACTTCTCTTGATGAATGAAAATACCTTTTTCAGTTTGTTTAATTTGCAGCCCAAGGAAGAAATTAAGTTCACCCATCATACTCATGTCAAATTCACTTGTCATGAGTTTTCCAAATTCAAAACAAAGGGATTCATTTGCTGATCCAAAAATAATGTCATCAACATATATTTGGACTAGAATAAAAGAATCATTAGAGTTCTTGATGAATAAAGTTGTGTCTGTGGTGCCTCTTTGAAAACCATTTTTCAAAAGAAAATAGCTAAGTCTCTCATACCAAGCTCTAGGAGCTTGTCTTAAACCATAGAGAGCTTTAGATAGTTTGAAAACATGATCAAAATGCTCTTTATTTTCAAAACCAGGAGGCTGCTCCACATACACTTCTCTATCTATCACTCCATTCAAAAATGCACATTTCACATCCATTTGGTATAATTTAAAACCACAAAATGCAACATAAGCTAAGAGAAGTCTTATGGCTTCCATTCAGGCAACAGGGGTAAAGGATTCATCAAAGTCTATTCCTTCTTCTTGGTCATATCCTTGAGCCACTAGCCTTGCCTTGTTTCTTGCAATGCTACCATCTTCTCCCAACTTGTTCCGAAAAATCCACTTGGTGCCGGTCACTTTCTTTCCACTTGGCCTTGGAACCAAAGTCCATACTTGGTTCTTTTCAAACTCAAGGAGCTCATCCTCCATAGCTTTAACCCAAGAAGGGTCACTTAGTGCTTCTTTGACGTTTTGAGGCTCTATTTGTGAAAGAAGGGCAATGTTTGATCCTTCATTTGTCCTTTTAGTGGAAGACCTTGTTTACACTCCATGAGATACGTCCCCAATGACAAATTCCTCAGGATAATTCTTCAGGAATCTCCATTCACGAGGTCTGGTGGACTTGGAGACAGATTCAGTCACCAAGGGATTTTGGGTGCTGCTGGCTGCAGGATTTCCTTCAAATTCATGAGACAAAATGGAATTGTCTCTTGAATTTTCAGCATTTGCTGGTTCTGGTTCAGCTTGTCCAGAATTTTCTCTTCCATGATTTTGAGTAGTTTCATTCTCCTTTTGAGCTTGATTTCCTGCATCACAATCTTCCAAAATGCTTTGCACCAAGTTAGTATCACAAAATACAACATGTATGGACTCTTCAATAATTCTAGCATCTTGATGATAAACCCTATATGCTTTACTAGTAGTGGAATATCCTACAAACAAGCACTCATAAGCCTTTGGATCAAATTTTCCCAAATTTTCTTTGTTATTTAAAACAAAACATTTGCATCCAAAGATGTGCAAGTAATCTAAGTTTGGTGGGTAGCCTTTCCAAAGTTCATAAGGAGTTTTCTTCAAAAATTTCCTTATGATTGTTCTGTTTAAAATGTGGCAAGCTGTGTTGACCGCTTCAGCCCAAAGGAATTTTGGAACATTACTCTCACAAAGCATAGCTCTTGTCATCTCTTGTATGCTTCTATTTCTTCTTTCCACAACACCATTTTGTTGTGGTGTTCTTGGACAAGAGAAGTTGTGAGATATTCCAAATTCCTCACAAAAGGTTTCAAACAAATTATTTTCAAATTCAGTTCCATGATCACTTCTTATAGAAGAGATTTTCAAATCCTTTTCATTTTGAATTTTCTTGCAAAAAGGTTCAAAAACCGAAAAGGCTTCATTTTTGTGTGCAAGAAATAAAACCCAACCAAACCTAGTGTAGTCATCCACTATTACTAAACCATAATGTTTACCACCTAGGCTTTGAGTTCTTGTTGGACCAAATAAATCAATGTGTAGCAACTCAAGTGGTCTTTTAGTAGAGATGTCTTCCTTTGGTTTAAAAGAACTTTTTGTTTGTTTTCCCATTTGGCAAGCATCACAAGTGATGTCTTTGTCAAACTTTATCAAAGGAAGACCTCTTACTAATTCTTTCTTAACAAGTTTGTTTATTTGAAACATACTTGCATGGCCTAATCTCTTGTGCCATAACCACTTTTCAGATTCTTTAGAGTGAAGACAACCTACATTTTGATCTTTTAGTTCATCAAGAGTAAGTCCATACATATTATTAAAACGCTTGGCAACAAACATCACTTCATTTGTTTTTTCATTAACTACACAGCATTCAAGCCTTTTGAAAACAACTAAATATCCTAAATTACACAGCTGACTTATACTCAAAAGATTGTGCTTTAAACCACATACCAAAAGTACATCATCAATGAAAGTAGATTGCTCATTACCTACTTTTCCAACAGCAATAATTTTACCTTTACCATCATCTCCAAATGTCACAAAACCTCCATCATACTTATTTAGTTTGATGAAGTAGGTTGACCTTCCAGTCATGTGCCTTGAACATCCACTATCCATGTACCACATGTCCTTTTTGTTTTTGGATGCTAGGCAAATCTGCATGATGAGTTTCAGGTAGCCTTAGGTATCCAAATTAATTTGGATTCTTTGAAATTAATCCATCTTGGTTGCCCAAGTGCATTGAAATCACAAACAACATTGTATACTTTGTTTCCTACAACTCTCTTTTCAATGAAGCATTGTGCATATGAGTGACCAAATTTCTTGCAATTAACACAATGATTTTCTGGTGTGTGTTGCTGAAACTGATGTGAGTTATATTGCTTGAAATGATTAAAGCTTTGAAATTTTCTGGTTCTTGGAGGAGATGCATTTCTTTTGACAAACTGATTTTTAATAAAGTTATTCCTCTTTGCAAAAGCATTTTCACCAGAATTTTTTTGAATATTTTTGCCTTTCAAAAATGAGGTTTTGTTGTAAAAAGTTGGTTTCTTGAAAGCAGCCTCATTCTTCGAAATATAACCTAAACCTGGTCGGTTTGAACTTGGACCAGTTCTTGGTGAAGGCTTAGCGTCATTTGTGTATTCTTCATCAGATTTTTCTTCACATGTTGAAACATATCCGATACCTGATTTGTTTGGTATGGATTTGGTATTTGATGAAGAGGCCACAAATTTTATAGAGGAAGTGTTAGAAACTACATCTTCCTTGGCTATGTAGCCTAAACCAGATTTTTCAAACAATGGTCTTTGATTTGCAAGTAATTTGTCCAAGTTGCTAGAGCCTTGAGCAAATTTTGCTAAGTCACCATTCAGCCTTTTAATCATATCACTTAATTTTTTATTTTCAGCAATTAATTCATGAGAAGGATCGACAATGTGCTTTCCTTTTAATTTTTCAAGTTCAGATTTTAGAAATCTGTTTTCTTCAATGAGGTCTAAAGCACATTCAGTTTCCTTCACTTTTTCTTTTAAAAATTCATTTTCAGCTCTTAACACATCTCTTTCAGATCTGCACCCATTGTATTTATCAAGCAGTTTTGATGTATTTAAAGTGAGATCATCAATAATAACATGCAAATCCTCAATAGTCAAATCATAGTAGTTTACCTCATCAAGATTGTTGTTTCCAGCCATGAAGCAGTCTTTGTCATCTCCTTCAGATTCTTCTTCTTCATTTGAGTCATTCTCAAGATCTTCCCAAGCTGCCATGAGTACTCTCTTCCTTTCCTTCTTGCCTTTGTCCTCCTTTCTGAGCTTTGGACAGTTTGACTTGAAGTGCCCAGCCTCCTTGCAATGATGACACGTCACCTTGCTTAAGTCTATCTTTTGCTCCTTTGAACTTGAACCCTTGTATTTGCCCTTGCTTTTCAGCATCCTTTTAAATCTCCTAGCAAAAAATAAAAGCTCGTCATCTGAAATGCCATCACTAGACTCACTCTCTTTTGATTCTATTTGTGACTTGAGGGCTATTCCCTTTTTCTTTAATTCTGTGTTTGTGTGTGTGGCTTCATAGGCAAGGAGTTTTCCTCTCAGCTCATCATAGGTTATGGGACTTATGTTGTTACTCTCGGTTAGGACAGTGGCAGTGTTTTCCCACTCTTTTGTGAGGCTTCTAAGGAGTTTTCTCACCAAGGTTTGTTCTGCATAGTTTGTACCCATAGCATCAAGGTTGTTGATTATGATTGAGAATCTCTCAAATGCTTCATCAATGCTTTCTCCATCCTTCATGCTAAACATCTCGTATTCTTTTCGCAGCATATCAATCCTCGTTTCTTTTACTTGTTTGGTGCCTTCATGTGTAACCTGGAGTTTTTCCCAGATTTCTTTGGCTGTCTTGCATCTAGACACCTTCCGGTACTCTTCAAAGCTGATAGCACAATGAAGAAGGTTGATTGCTTTAGCGTTCAGCTCTATCTTCTTTTTGTCATCTTCATTCCATTCAGCTTCTTCTTTCGGAGTCACCACTCCATCAGCACTTGTTTTTGTTGGGATCTTGGGACCACTCACAACGATCTTCCATAAGTTGTAGTCAATGGATTGGATGAAGATCCTTATCCTTTCTTTCCAGTAGGAATAGTTCTTTCCGTTAAAGAAAGGTGGCCTGTTGTTTGACTGGCCTTCAGTGAGGGTGTAGGCAACCGTGGTTGTGCCCAGATTGTTCGCCATTGGATCTTTGCTCCAAGCGGTTAAGCTTGATTCTTGAGACCTTAGCTCTGATACCAATTGAAGGTTGTGGTAGGCTTAGAGAAGGGGGGTTGAATCTATGCCTTCCTTTTAAGTTGCTGTTGTTACCCTTTTGAAACACCTTTGCTATTTTGATTCTGTTTGATCTGAGCAGCGGAAATTTATGAGACAATTTATTTTTGTCTCATGAAAATCATAAAACAGAACACAGCAGAGAAGAGAAAAGCTAACACCAGCAAGTATCCTGGTTCGGTTGCCTTGTGCTATGCAACCTACATCCAGTCTCCTCCACAACTATGGAAGAATTTCACTATAGTTAACAATATTACATACACCAATAACACAGGATTGACCCAATCCTTTCACACTCAAGTTCTAACCTAACTTGACATTGGCTATGCTAATACCTAACTATACCTCTTAGTGCTAACCCAACTAAGGAAGGGATACCTTACAGGTACAAGATACAAGACATAATTACACCTAAAGAAATCAGAAAACAACTCTAGGATTTTCTCTCAAGTGTATCTCTCAGCCTTTTTCCACTCATGGCTTTTTCTCAAGCTTTCTCACACTGCCTTTTCTCTCAAGAAATTACAGAAAGATAAGCTTAGAAAAGTACATTACAATCAGTAAAACAAGAAGGAGATTGACTTCATCAACAGCCTCTAAGCTATGTGAAAAACCAGCTTTGCAAACCTCAGAATTTGTTCTTCAGTATTGGCAGAATGCTTCTTTGATAGAGAGCATTGTCCAAGTAGAGGAACTTCACAGGGAATACTTCACAGAACTCAACTTCTCAAACTCTGGTTTTCTCTCCTTGCTTTCTGAATGAGCAGCAAGCTTCTTTTATCTCCTTGCATGTTGCTTGGTTCTGCTTCCAAGGTCAACACCTTGAGCCTTGAGCTTCACCAACCCACTGTCTCACTTTTTCCCATTAATCCTCACAATGGGAACTTTGCTTCTGACTTCTCCAACTTGTTCGAAAGCCAAGAAGGAGTAACCGAAATTGTCTTCCAATGGTCAACCAAATCTGAACCATAGAGATGCAACTTGGTCCCCAAGAATCTCTTGTGACCGTGGATTTGTAGCAGTGAAGAACAGAGATCAACTTTTCCTTGAATGCCATTTTTGGATAGTGCAGAGAGTTGGGAAGAAGGGATGAAGATCTGATGCATGCAAGATGAGATGGATTACCTTTCTTAAACTTGATTTAGCTTGGAGTTACTGTTTTAGCTTCTGTGCTTCAAGCTTCACTCTCTCTCTCTCTTGCTTCTTTGATCACTAGCTTATGGATGAAGCTTTTTCTCTCTTTCTCTTTCTTACTTTTCTGATGCTATGATTTGACTTGATTAGAGAAGTGTACGTTGCTTCGGTGAGAGCAAGTGAGAGGGAATGAAAGCTTCAATCTTGTATGAGAAGCTTTGTGGGATGGATACGGGCTTGGATCCGGTTTTCATTAAGCCACCCGTTTGGCCCATTGGATCCTTTGGCTTTGATTCTCTTGGGCTGTGCTTGATTTCTTATTCATCAGCCTTGCTATATCATTTTTATATCATTTGGGCTGCTTGAGATTTTGTTGGCCTGCAATATGAAATAAATAATTAGCAACATATACTTATTAACACTTAACACTAATTATTTATTTTGCCCAAAAATAATGTTTGTCATCACTAATTAATTTAGTTAATTTCTTAACTCAATAATATAATATAAAATGGTATTTATAAGCGTTAAGAGAATAGAAATAATAATAAAGACGTAATATATATCTTATAATAAATATTTAGATATGTTAAATAATTTTAATCAATGCTAAAAAAATTGACACTACATAAAGAGAAAATTAGACTAAAAGTCTAAAATATTAAGAAAATATAAAGAAACAATTAAAAGCTTTCATGTTATACTTTTTTCTTCTCTTCTTATAATAACAATAATAATTTCTTTTACTTTTAGATTTATTGATTCTTTAATGTAACCAGACAGAAAAATAACCACATACATTAAAATCAATTTACTTAAAAAGTTAAAGACGACAATTATTGTTTAGTATTATTTCTAATAAAATATTATGGCAATTGTTAATAATATTAAAGTTAAAAAGAATTCATAAAATTTCTAAAATATTTTAGCATTCATTATTATTATTATTATTATTATTATTATTATTATTATTAGAACTTTCAAAATCTTATATATATTTTCAATAATGTAACACTCAAATTGATTACATTATTTAAGTTACGTCAAATTTCTTGGTGCATTATAAGCTATAAGAAGAACATAATTTCTTTGCTCATCTTTCAATTTGTTTCATCTAACGTTCAATAACATAAAGAAGTTAAAAAAAAATTGCACGAAAACAAAGGCAGATAAATGTAAGAAAAGGTGACGAGAGCAAATTCATGGGGAATTACGTGCACAAAGAAATTGGGAAAAGTAAGTAGTTTGTGACCGTTGGATCTCATCAAACGCATCGAAGGACCACTGCACGCTCAGTGGTCCCCCATAATCCAACACCTAACATTCTGATTTCTTTTATACTTAGCAATTTCATTTCATTTCATTAATTCTTGGTAACTGAGTTCTGAACCCAACACATTTACATATGGTTTTGGAAGCAAGAAACCATAGTACTTTGTCATAAATAGCATAGATATTTTTTAGACTATTACCACTTGCCACGTGCCAACCTCTTTGCCTAACATGTGCCATCCACAAATGGACTACTTACCATTAATTATGATTAAAACTAAACACATTATTAAATGATGGTGACTAGGATTTAGCCGACATAGTTGAACCGAAAGTTAATCTGTCATGTATTGGCTGGCCTATTGGGTCAATTTTATTTAACAAATTTGGATTTGGCTAATCTAAATTGTCATAAATAATAATAATAGAATTTAGTTAATTAGTGTTTTAATGACTAATTAAAAAAGTTTATAAAATAAAATTTGCTTTAAAAAAATATTAGTAGAAATTTTAATATATATTTTTAAAATACATGATAGTTAAATCTATAATAATATATTTAATATTTATAAATAATATTTTTTATTTGAAGTATATATTGACATATTGTTTGTATTTTTCATTTTTATTTGCGCTGTCTTATATTAATTTTTTTAAAATAATAGAAGTCGATTTTTGAATTTTAATCATAATTTTTTTATATTATATTAGTAAATCACTTGTATCAAAATTACTTATATCTCTAATACCTATTTTTATGATTTAGTGTAAAGGGAACATATTATTAATATTAGTATTAGTACAAATTTTTTTAATTTTTTTATTTTAATAAATATAAAAACAAATATAATAAAAACTTAAGTTTTATATTTTTATAATAATTTTTGAATTAATTACTTGAACATATCCTCTTAGAATAAAGGTTAGAAACTTAGGGTTTTGCTAAAGTATTAGGTGTGGTTAAGTTAACAAATAGAACGATTGCATTTAATGATTATAGTTTGATTTATTAAAATCTTATCATGATAAAGGAATATCCCACCTTTTTTGGGGGTTGTTTTTATTACTCGAATAATGCATAAACTATTCTTACTTTTTTCGTTATCAATTTGAAAATTGAAATTCTTCATACATTTCCCGACAATTTTTAAAATATTTTAAACATCTCAGTTGTATTTATATATTAATTTAAAAGACATAAAGTAGAGAAAATTTAAAATATAATTAAAATTCAAGAACATTTCAGTTCTATATGTAAATTGTGGCATTCCTTTAGATTTCTTAGTTACTCGAAAATAAAATCCACTCGGCTATTATGATTGTTGAGCAAATCCAGAGCACCCTATATACACATTAATATGTTAGAAAAACAAAAAAATAAAATAAAATTTATTTTATTTAATATTTATTAATTATTATAATAAGTTATATTAAGTTGGGTAAATATTTAGTGTAAAAAATTAAGTATTTGCATAATCAAGTCAAGTTTTGGAAGAAATTTGTGTGTCCAAATAGAATTGTGTGAATCCTAGAAAATTAGTATATGTAATATTTTGACTATGGTAAAAATTCTATTACTGTTGTGGTAGAGACTGGCTGTAAATTGAATAGCACAAGATAACTAAATCAAAATACATGACTATATTAACTTCTTCGCTCTCTCACTGTTCTATTTTCTAATTTTTATGAGACAAAATGAAATTGTCTTTTAAATTTTTCGCTACACAGTTCAAATAGAAGTCAAATTAAAGTTAGATAACAAAGAATCAATTTATTAAAATAAAAGAAGGCCATATATAAATTCAACCCCTTCTCTCTAAAAGCCTTCTGTAACTTTCAAAAATATATAGCAGTTTTAAACCACTATAAATCAAACTGACGTAATATACCAATATAGCTACAATTATACTAGTGATTTTTACAAATCGCCCTAAATATTAATCTTTGTATCTTAAAGGACGATGACTCCCAACCGCTAATAATTTATTTTGTGACAGTTTGAATCATAGAAAAATTCGAAAAAATCGTCGCTAAATGACGCCTTCCTTGTAGTGAATTTGATTATTATGCTAGGATTAGATAATTTTTTTGTTTGTTTGTTAGTATAAGTGGGCTAGTTATTATTTATCATGAATTTACCGGAAGTTTTGAATGGATTTTTTAGCGTATGTTTTTTCTTGTTTTCATTATATCCCTCAACTTTTATACAAAAAGTGTTCGGATATAGCAAAAGCCAAAAGATGGCATATATCTCTCGCTAGTTTTATTCATGTAGCCAAAATGATGAATAAAAAAAATGCTCAGAATTTTTTACCCCCATCTCCCTCATAATAATGCCCACCATACCATTAGAGGTATATCATGAAATCACTTGTACGTCCTTGCATAGGTTTTTATTTATTTTTATTTATCTTATATTAAAACTTTGTTTTAAAATAAAAAAAATAAAATTCTAGATTATTATTATATATATAATATTTCATATATCATAATAAAATTATTTATCTCAAAAAATTTAATTTAAATTGATAAATTAACATACATAAATAATTATTATTTTTAACCGTTTATGTAGTTCCAGCCTCTGTTTAAGATTTGAAGTATTTATAGTTGATCATGCTCGGGCTTTAATTTCTTCTAAATGGTTGTACTACGTACACAGGCTAGTTTAATTTTTACATAAATAGCAGTAAGCTATTAGGTTGGATGGATAGAACGAAGTAATAAAATCCTTGACTAAAATTGAGAGCAATAAAAAGAAAAGGAATCTAGGAGGTTGAAAGTAATAATGAAATGAGCATGCTATTATGCAGATGATGATGACGGGTCACAAATAGCTTTGGTATGTTTTCGACTTCTTATTGATAAGCTTCTGTACGCTCTTGTACGGAATGATCAATCATCTAACATCTTTCTAACGTTTGTACCTTTCCTCATTTTCATACTTCCTATGCACCACCTACTTACAATAATAATGCTCATACTTTCTTTCTTTCCATAAATAAAATTTACATTTTTTTTATAATTTTTATATTTATTAAATATATAATTATTCATATTTTTTTATGGTCTTAAATTTTTGAAATAAATAATATTATAACATGTATCAGAACTCTATGATTGAAAAATCTAGCTAAAATTCACTTGTTTTAAAGTCATTTTGAGTTTGTATAGAGGGTAAGAGTATATAGTATAACTAATTGTTAGTAATTTAGTTAGGTTGTTAAATAACAGTGTTAAGTTATTAAGTGGTTAGAATTATTTTTTATAGTTCTTGATACATTTTTATATTTTGTTTAGATAGATAATAGAAAATAAAAAAATAAAAAATAAAAAATTATTTTATATGTTGTTTAAATAAAAAAATAAATAAAAATAAAATAGAATTTTTTTGTTTGAATAAAAAATAAAAAGAGAAAAGATTATAATACAAAAAATTACATTAATATTCTTAAATCTTTTATTTTTTATTAATCAAATGATGAATTAGTAATGGATTACTCTTGCAATTGCATGAGAGAGTAATAGATTGCTATTTAAAAATAGAAAAAGTACAGGTAGATAATAAAAATATTAAATAATATGAATAATAAATATATCAGATATTTAATTCACTAGGTGTGTATATAGTTATCTTAATATTAAGGTTTAGGTATGTAATTTAAGAGTATAGTGTGTTGGCTTGAAAACTGAGTTCATAGAAGCTAAGCTAATAAACAGGAAATTAGGTTTTGGTCATCTTGGATCTATTGTGTGTATTGAGAAGATTCAATCCCAACAAGTTAATTTTCTGAGTAATTAAAACGTGCAGGAATCTGTTTTTGATGAAGATGATCTTCCAATGCTTGTCCTCGATTAACTACTAAGGCTTGTTGCTTTCATGTCTTGTGGTTATTTTCTCCCAACTTATCTTGAATCAGATGAAAGGATCTTTAATTGAAAATCTAAAATGGAATCTGATTAAAAGTTGTATTGACAGCATTTGAATCTTTATTACTAGAGATAGCAGAATTATCAAAAGGTGGGGCCATGGATATTTAAAAAAAAAAAAAGAAAGACTAGACTCTAGATATCATAAAGGAGTTTTAAAACCGTGAATTTTGAACGAGAGAGCAGAACACTAAAAAGAGAAAGAAAGAAAAGTCAAAAAAGAGAAAAAGAGAAGGCAGAAACTAAAATTAAAAAATAATAGAGAGAGAACGAATACACTCACACTTCTAAAGTTACAGCAGAAGCTTATATATATATATATATATATATATATATATATATATATACTCAAAACAGAATATACCACCAAATAAAACTAAACTAACTACTTCTGTAATTCTGTTATGAATAAAGATTTAGAATCTTTATCTTTTCTCTCCTTTACATAGGTGTCCAAATCTTTTTATAATGAAGTTTTTAACCAAGTCAATTCTTCTTGTCTTTTGTATACACATGGACACTTCTTCATTTTCTCCTGCTTCTTCTTTTTTCTCTTTTTTCGTTATCGTTGTTATCGTCGTAACGTCGTTGTCGTCGTCACTGCTGCCACTACCATCGTCATAGTCGTTGTCACCACCACTGCCTCTTTCTTCTATCACTACTGCTTTTTCCTCCTTTCCTCCTGTTGTTGATGTTATTGTTAATATTATTGTTGTTTAATTTATTCTTCTCTCTTTTTTTTTCATCTTTTATTATCATTATCATCGTCCTCATGATCTTCATCTTCTTTTTTCTATAAATGTTCAAAAATTAGAACATATAAACTTTGATGTACAACACATAAATTTTGATATACATTACACAAATTTTAGTATACAATATCAAAAAATTTTAAAGATCACATACCAAAATATTGACGCCCAACAAATAAAATACGCATAACACATAGATTTTAGTGTACAATATAAAAATCTTGTTTTATAGTATAGAATTTTTTATGTGCAGCATAGAAATTTTTGGAAGATTATATACTAAGAACATTGACTCACTCAACTAACAAAATACCTTTATAGCAAAAATTGTGCTATGTGCAAAGATTTGTATATTATGTGCAAAAATATATGTGCTATGCGTAAAAATTTGTGTATTATATCAATAAATTTGTGTTATGTACAAAATTTGGTATATTATGCTTCGAAAATTTGTATTCTATATTAATATGTTTTTGTGTACTTCAACAAAAATTTGTGTACGGTAAAAAATGCAAAAAAAAGAGTAATAATATATGCACGTAATTTTTTCGTTGAATTTTACACTAAATTAAATTTAGTTACAAAAAGACTTATACACATAATATTACTCATATAGAAAACCTTTTACATGTGTGAAATACAACAAGAAATTTTTATAGTGAACAATTGGTATTATGTCTTAACAAAACTAAACTAAACAGAAAAAAAAATCCATTTTTCTAAGTATAATATTTTGACATGATTTATTCTATAATCTAGTATTTGTATTATAAGATTATATAATTTTTAAAAAACTATACCTATCTATTTTTTTTTCCTTTTAACAAATTAAAGTTAGTTACACAACCATTGAATGAATAAGACCCCAAAAATTGTTTGTCGACCAAAACCTTCTTCACATACGTAATGTCCAATTGAGTTGGCAAAATGACGTTTTTTTATTTTTTCACTACTAATGATTCATTGAAACTTCATTGTCATCCCTTCCTTTCTATATATATATACTTTATCATTTTTTTAATCACGGTAGTCATCATAAGTTCTTTCATAAACTATTTCCCACATTATATACCTTCCTTTAATCTGAAATTTTTCTTTTTTGGGAGAGTGGGCTTTTGCTATATTCCAAAACAAGAAAAGGATGAGGTATTCGATTTTCTCTTACATCTTTTTTATTTTATTTTTTATAAAATAAAACCTCAATTGTTTCTTAATATGGTGGGGCATAGGGGAACATAAATAACGTTGGATCAGAGTGGATGAATAAGGAAAGTTGGGTATGTGAAAGCTTTTGCTTCTTCTCTTACATAAAACAATTAAAGAAAATAAAAATAGGTCAAATCCAACACCATTTCTTGACTTACCTCAATTCTTTCTTTCTTTCTATTTTTATGTTCTCCTTCCTCTCTTTTGGGTGCCTCCTTAGTCCTTTCTTTTTTTTCTTTCTTCTGATTCCTCAGATTCATTCTTCATCATTTTCTTCCCCTTCCCAACACCACCCTAAACTATTTTCCCCCCTCTCTCTTAATTTTTTGTTTATTTTTTTTTTCAATTTGGTTTGAATAATTTCCCCTTTTGGAAAGTAAAAACCCTTGGATTTTTTTCCCTGTTCTTGGCTCAGTGAGAAACTACTTGAACTGAAGTTGCTTCTCTAACTGCTGGTAAGTATCAAACTCAAAAGAAAGAAAAAAAAAGAAAAAGAAAAAGAAAAGAAAAACTCTCTATCTACATATTTTCTTGCTTGGTGTTTATAGATCCTTTTGTTTGGAAACCAGATTTATTTATTTACTTTTATTGATATTCTTCTCAACAATAACTAGGTATCTTTATTTCTTTCCATCAAAATCTATATACATACACATACTGAAAATTTTTCTTTCTAATTTTTTAAATTTGTTAATTTCTCCATATATATATATATATATATATATATATATATATATATATATATATATATATATATATTCCGATCCATTATTTTCCTTTAACATTTTTCATCTTGGTTTCAGATTTGCTCGCTGCAACTCTCTACCTTGCTTGGTTGACTCAAGGAATATAATACTTTGGTAAGAAAACATTTATTATTTATTTATTTAATTTTATTTATTTATTTATAATAATTAAATTATTTGATATGGAAATTAAATAATAATATATTTTGATTTCCATGTTTTAATTTGGCAAAGAAGAAGGAGAAGAGAAAATGGTTCGAGGGAAGACTCAGATGAGACGCATAGAAAACGCCACAAGCAGGCAAGTGACGTTTTCAAAGCGCCGCAATGGGTTGCTTAAGAAAGCGTTTGAGCTTTCTGTTCTTTGCGATGCTCAGGTTGGTCTCATCATCTTCTCTCCAAGAGGCAAGCTTTATGAATTTGCAAGCTCAAGGTATATATATTCTACTTCTACTTATTATATATATCTCACTATATTCAGTTTATAACCGTACAATTATTATTGTTATTATTATATTTATTTGTTGATGTTAGTTTCTTGTTAGCTCAAATTATTCATTTGCATCTTAGGTGTATACCTCATATATATAGTTCAAAGTAGTCAAACATTTTTATCAAGTACATTTATATCTTTTTTTTTAATTTATTTTTCAAGGTTGGGGTCTAAAGGTATGAAGAGTAGATAGGGAACATTTCATGTGAGAGTAGAAGGACGAAGATATATAAATGCTTGAAAAAAAATCAGGAAAATTTGGATTACATATATATTTTAATTTAAAAATCTTCTAATAAAATAATAAATACATATTATCAATGTCTTAATAAAATATTGAAACTAAGTTAATAAAATTAAATTTGGTAGTTAACTAAAATAATATACAACTCATATTTTACTTATTAGTTTCATATATTGAATGAAACACTTCATTATTGTTGTTTGTTATTACTTAACATAAACATTACTACTTAGTAAAGCTATAAATATGTACATGTAATAGTAGTTCAAATTAATTAAGATAATAAGATGATATGATGTTGAATAGGATTGAGGCCATTGAAGTAATAATTGATTAGTAACCCACGGTAGATACATATATAGTACAAATTAAAGGGGGTAAATATATATAAATGATGAAATGTACTATTTTGGTTTCCTCATATTGGTGCATGAGAAGATAGCTAGCACATGTTCGTACTTAGTAGTGCTGCTGAATCATACGTACTAAATAACAATAATCGCTCTGGCATTTACGATTGTGAATTTGTGATAGAATTGTGTCACTTTATCTCTAGCCATTATTTATTTATTTATTTTGGCATATAATTTTATAGTTAGAATTATTATTAAATGAAATTTGAATGATAGAAACTTCATATCCAATTGTATTGATGCATTACAATATAAGATATATAGAAGTTTATGTAACATCCTTTGATGCATTATTATCCTGTCGTTATTAATATATATAACCTGCACCACATAACAATTCTACTTGATGCCTTTTGTAAAATCTCATCATATATATATGATCTTTAACTAATAATGATGATTAGTTTTTGTTTTATAGAATTAATAAGTAGTGTATCCCTACGCGATTTTTGATATAACATCCAACAACAAAGTGATTTGACAGAGTAGTGTATATAATTAATGTGTCAAAAGACAAAGCAAGGAAATTAAAGTAGTATTGTAACTCATTGTGCGAGGAGCTTGCTTGTGATCTTTCATAAAATAATGTGCATAGTGTGTGTGATCACCACAGTACTTAATTACTATCTTAGTATATATAAGAGCAACAAGTACCTCATTCCAAGATTATTTATTTATTTATAAAATTTAATTTCTTATTATTAATTACTAGAGCTTATTGTATTTGTATAGAGAGTTGAAACTGCAAAAATTATGGTGGTGGTTGTGTGATCTATTTTTTTCTTGGGCAATTTTTTGTCCTGTTGTTTATATAAAAAAAATGGTGTTGAAAACTCACGTCTTATGGAAAATCAGTTAGGAGGGTGTTTGATTTGCGATTTATTTTTATTTGTATTATTTTTTGTTTCTAAAATTTTATGAAAAAGAGAAATAATAAAAAAATTTATTTTTACTTTTATTTTTTTTATAAAATTTTAAAAACAAAAAATAATGAAAATAAAATCATAAACCAAACACATTCTTATATTTTAAAAGAGCATGTAAACATTTTTTCCAGCTTAAATAATAAATATTGAAGTTATATAGTGATCAAGTTTAGGTCAATAATAACCTAAGCCAGAGTGAATCTTGAGATGCATACCCTTTCATTACATTAAAAAAGTAGCAGTATGATTAAGTGAAGAAAAGTGTTAATCATACAGGTTATTTTTTCACTTAACATTTCACTTCTTGCATTGCTTGTAATGAGCTTTGATTTATTTATTTTTTCCCTCTCTTTTAAAAATAGTCACATCAAATCATCAATTTGAAAAGTCTTCCATGACCCTAACATGTGTTTTTTACATGACAAATATGCTTAGACTGTGATGTAGTTAACGCTGGAAACTTCTATATAGTTAGTTGGCAATCCTTCATAGGTGACAAGTGTGAGAGAATCCACTTGTTAAGAGAGATTATAGAGATATATAATCATTTGTGTTTTTATTTATTGATTTAAATTTTTAGAATAAATAATTTTTTGACATAGCATTTTGTGAAAAGAGATATTTTAGGTATATAATTATTTATATGCTTTTAGTTGCAATTTATAAACTTTTTCAAACAAAACTAAAAATGTGAGGTGACCAATATTTTCTTCCTAACTTTGTTTGGTATTCAAGTTTATAGCAGCTAGCTTTATAAAATGTTAGTCCCCTAACATTTTGGAGGGTTTTTTTTGTTCTTTTTTTTTTATTTGTATTGGCTTATATTTAAATTCTTTCTTTTTTGGAAATCACAGAAATTAAATTAGCTATAATTTTTTTGTCATCAAAATATTAGTATCATATTATAAAATTACTTATTCTAAAAATCTAAAATATTATTATATCGACACATTTATACCGAAATTATACTTGTTGTTCTCTTCCTCTTTCACATACACTACACACTCACACATCTTAGAATTCAAGTGAATTTTAGAAAGATTCAAACTCAAAGTTGGATATGATGCGATGCTAATTGAGCTTACTAGCTAAATTTCTTACTCATAATATCTAGATTAAATTCAAATAATTTAGGATTTGCTGTAAACTTGAATTATATTATGACACAATTAAGGTAGCAAAAGTGTAAATAAAGATAATCACAAGCTTGAAATATTACCAAAATATAGTGGAAGTGGATTCGTCATATAGCTAGAAAAAATTGCATGAGCCACTCCAAATACTTATTCTTTAAAAGTATAAACTTGAGTCTTTATTAAAACATAGTTTTATATTTTTTTTAAATATAAAGCATAAATTTTAAAAAGTATCTCATGTCACAAATTTTCTGTAATCTTTACAATAATAATAATAATAAATAATATCAAGCTTAACATGCTTTGGACAAGCATAAATATCTCTAATTTCTAAGGTTATGTCAAAAGAAGATGAGAGTTGCTAAATAGTAAAGTTTCCTTAATTATTCAAGTTGAACATTTCATCAAAAAGTTAGTATATTCATCCATGCAATTTCAATGGGAATCTTCTACACCAATGCATGATTGAAGAAGCTAGTTATGAGGCAAATGGATTATTCACAAAGCTAAACATGGCATCTACTTCTTAGCCTAGGCCTTTGGACTTATTTGGTATATGTCTTAGAATACAATTATAGAGATATTTATTTGGATATTTAAAGTTTGTTTAAAAAAATGTAAAAGAAAAGTTGTCTCTATTTTTAGATAAAATTTGAAAATGACTTAAATCAATATGATGAGTGTCATGAAACTATAAATTGAATTTGTCAGCATGGATAATTATAATTTTATCTTATGAATTTTTATGTCATATTATATGAAATCATCCCTCTTTTGAACTCAAACTATCAAATTAAAACACATACTTAGTTCTATATCAAAACACTCACAATGCATGAGTCTCAAAGTTCAAAAAAATAGAAAATGATTCACTCCAATAATACAATTTTAACAACTATTTTCATGCTTCTAGTTTAATAAACTCTTCTAGTTAAAGTGCTATTTTAATCCTCAAAGATTTTGTTTAAAATCAAAATCATTCTAATATTTTTTTTAAAAAAAAATGGTTCTTAATGTTACAATAAATTTTTTAAAATAGTGTTTTGTTATGAAACATTATTTTTAGATGAATTTACCTATTGTAAAAATAATAATTACAAAAATCTCCACTTCTCTCTAATTCTAGCCATCACCTCCTTCTCCAAATCCTCCACCAACCCACTTCTATCATCAACATCATCTTATTACCTTAAAGTATGAGTGGGGATAAAGGGTGATAGTGAGGTAAGGATGGAGATAGATAGAAATGGAGATTAGAATAGAGAGTTATTTTTTTATTTTATAATTATTATTTTTGTCAAGAATAAATTCATCTAAAATTAATGCTTTTTTGCTGAAGAACTATTTTAAAAATTTATTATAATAAGGACAATTTCTTTTTAATAAAAAAATTAAGAATGATTTTAATATTAACAAAAATATTAAAGATCAAAATAATACTTTTTTTTTCATTTGTTACTATAAAAGTTAATACATTCATTGATCTATATATCTATACACATATATAACAAAGTTTCATTGATCTATATATATAGACACAAGTATATACCAAAATTTCATAGTTACTAGTGAAAGGGTACATGTTTTCATAGTTACAAATAATAGCTTTTGTAAGTATATATAGTATGTATCATATACATGCATGATAATTGTTCTAGCATTATAGGCTAATAATTGGGTGCTACCTAAAGTATATATCATATATCACTGTATCAGAAAATCGAAACCTTATACATATTTAATATGTTCATCTTTTCAGATTGTTTATCAAACTTAATTTGTAAATTGGCTATTAATTTTACAGCATGCAGGAGATAATTGAAAGATATCGCAAGCATACAAAGGATACTCCACCAGCAGCCAAATCAGCTGAACAGAATGTGCAGGTTAGTTGCTAGGTTACATATACCATTTTCTTTAAGTTTCTTTTATATATTTATTTATTTTTAATTCCATAATTAAGCATTTCCAATCCATTATCTAGCATATAGATGGTTTTTTGTGTGATTATACTCATGTTTGATTAAGTACCTAGCTTTCAGTAGTGACCCTTAATTACCATAATAAAGTTACCAAACCTAGTTAAATCATAGTTCTACTTCTAGTCTTCTACCAAACTAATTAAACTTATAATTTCTCTACCTTTTTCCATTCTGATTATTTATGAAAAGACATCTATCGAATTAAAATTTTGGAGAGTCTTTTTTTTTTTGTAAAAAGATTTATTATACTAGGAATTGGATATGAATATATACTTGAACTCCTTAATTAGTCCTTATGAACAAAAAAAGAATATTGATCTGAATTTAACTTAATCCTAAAAATTAATTCAAGAGGTAGGTAAAGCAGATTATTATGGCAATATGTTCCTTTTAATAATACAACATCTAATTCCTTACATTTACTTGTTTTAAGGTTTTGGTTTGATGCTAAATAAAGATAATTTATTATGATGATACTTCAAAGGATACATGGACAAATAATGTTTGGTTTGCATTGCTTGCTGATTTATTAGTCATTTTGATATGAATAAATGATGATAGTGCATTTTGTTGAAGCCTAGCTAACTAGTGAGTTGTCTTTATTGTTTGTATTTATGTTTAGTTTTTAGATTGATAGGGAGTGGATCCTCTCCAGTGAAAAAAAAACTGGATGATATCCAGTGTTTAATCTAACCATTCATTGCACTCTCTCTCTTATTTATTTCTGGACCCACTCATAGAATCAAAGATGATAGATCACACTGGATTCTATCAATTGTTAAAAAAACTGGAGAGGATCTTTTTCCATATCTTATATATGCCAAAAATTAAAGTTGTTAGTTAGAGACACAAATCTTATACTTCAATTCATTTGATCTTGAAAAGTGTTACGGTCAAACTATTAGCATCTAACTAATAATATTTTTTAACTAATTTTAGTTAGTCAAATAGTTAATTTATTCGTCTATTTAAATAAATCTCAAATGTTTTATGTATGCAATAAGTTATTAGTCAGCAATAAATTCTTAAATAAAATTCAAATTCACAATGAATTAATTCTTATTTATTAAATTGAGAATAGTATATGAAACTAAAAGAACTAATAACATCTCCTCCTAACCAATTTGAACCCATAATTTTAGAATTGTATCACTTATTGGATCAAAGGGAAAAAAAGTATAACTGGTAGTCTAGCTAGCTATAACTATTATTATTATTTTAACTCATTAATTTAAATTTGGTAGATTCTATTATATCTATACTTATACTTATGATAGAGATAATAACTATACAAATGTTGTTAAAATTAAAGTTATATTTTTTATAATATTTTTTTAGCAACATTTTTTAAAAAAACATTGCTAAAAATAAAAGAATATTTTAATTTTAATACCTTTTAAAACACTATAATCACCGACATAACTATGATAATATGGACATAATACCAAATATTATGACTCAATTTGACTCCAACCTCAATTAGATCTGGCTAAGATATGATGCTGATGAGTGATGACCCATTACCATAAAAAGGGAATATATAGGGAAAGGCGTTTTGGGCAGTTTATAGCTTAACCCTAGTAGGCCTTACAAGTACAATAAACATGCACACACCTCTTACCTGAATTGAAGCAACAACTAACAACTGCATTAATATTTTCATTCAGATTAATGTATACTTAGATTCATGCTTTCATACAAGTAGCACCATATTTTGTGACCTTTAAATTTTTCTATAGTGAATCTAGCTAGAACCTTCATCCTTCCACATAAAGGCATGCAAATCTTTAAATTTTAATGTGTAGGAGAATTGGCTAATTGCATTTGCTTATGATAGACATATTTATTAAGCTTATTGGAATATTAACTCTGTAGTTTGGTGAATGACATTGCATTCCCTATTATAATAATAGCAGAATTTGAAGCAAGAAGCAGCAACCTTGATGAAAAAGATTGACATTCTTGAAGCCGCAAAAAGGTTAGAAGATCTTGTTTGAATAAATATTCTCCATCTTAGTCAATTTCGGAAATTCAATAAAGTTTAGATAATCACATTATTAATAAATTAACATCTACATACATATTGAATTTGTGATTCTCTCAGGAAATTCTTGGGAGAAGGTTTAGGATCATGCAGCATTGAAGAACTGATACAAATAGAACAACAATTGGAGAAGAGTGTAAGCATTGTTAGAGCAAGAAAGGTATCACAGTCATTATTAACAAGCATTTCTAAATAAAATTTCTCTAAAAAATGTCAAAATTAACTATATATATATATATTAAACAATGTATAATAACATTAATTAATTTCTATTCTCCAGACTCAGCTTTACAAGGAACAAATTGAGCAACTAAAAGAAAAGGTAAGCTTACTGCATCATTGCATTATTCCCAGTAAACATTAGATTGAAAATTAAATATTCTGACTAATAATTTGTTTTTAAAATTCAGGAAAAAGCCCTAATGGATGAAAATGCCATGCTCTATGACAAGGTAATAAGTTACATTCTAATGCTATTTGATCTGAATTTTTTTTGCACACTCATATATAGCTGATTTGGATTATTCAACATTTCATTACCCTAATTGAAATCTCTAAATCTTAAAAAAGTTCACTTATAATTATTAGTTTGTGGATATTTGAGAGATGATACTTATATATACTTGTGTCACAAACATAATATAGGGTAAATTATACTCACATTTTTTAAATTCAGTAAAATTCAACTCTTAAACCATTATATTAGACTGAATTTTTTTTGTTTCAGTGTGATAATATGGTTCAAAATCTAGCAACAAATAAAACAAATAATAAGGATCAGAGAGAGAATCAAGCTCAACCCTATGCAGAAAGTAGTAGTCCAAGTTCAGATGTGGAGACCGAATTGTTCATTGGACTTCCTGAAACAAGAACAAGGCGCATGTCTCCTACAAATTAATTAAAATTAAGTTCCCTATGATGATTGTTGGAACTAATCCATCCCTATGCAAAAGTATGTATAGAATAATAAGGGTAATTAACCCAAAATTAACCTTATCATTAATGTATATTAGAAATGTGCTTCTTTATTCTGCTGTAATAGAGATAAGATAATAATAGTGATGACTAGAGTGCTTTGTTTGATGATATATCCTCAAACATATGTTTGGAGTTTGATTATTATATGACAAGTTGTAATGGCAAATGCCTAATGGAACTCTGATTCAAATTAAATTCCTGAATTCACTATTATATGAGTGCAGTATTAGGATAATCATCAACATTAATTTCTCCTATTTTCTTACTCAGATTTCAAGTATAGTGATGTATGATATTTTGAGAACTAACTAGCTACTAGACTCTTGCTGAAAAATAGTGTCAGTCAAATTAAACTCTTAAAGAATTAAACATATATTCTTAGAAATTATTATTTAGCAAACCATTGTGTGGTATTAATTAATTTAAACCAATTTAGCTTGGAATGAATTTCTTAAAGACTGCACCCACAGCATGAATAATTATTATATATTAATTTCTAGAAATTGAGAAGCACCTAAGCCCCCTTTGACTATTGCTCATGATTGTGGATATTTCTGTTATATAACTAGAATAACAGAAATAATAGAATATAACCGAATTGGTTAATGACTTAGACTCTAATCTAGTACCCTGCTTCCAGTTCCTTTATTCTCTGATCTATTTCACTAGACCAAACAGTTTTAACTCATATCATATTCATATCTAAGTTGTGTTATTTGAATATTTTAAATGGTGTGTTAATAGAACTAACAGTGAAATAAAATTTAAAGTTATTATTGTTTCAGATAGGAGTCTTACTAAATTCAAGAGTAATAAAATAGAAAATATACAAAATATGGTAGTTTGGAGAGCTCATAAAATCATTCTCTTACAACGAATCAACATATCCACCTTTGAGATCATAAGTTATAATAACAACAATATGAAATATAGTACATGTATGTGCAATTAGAATTCAAGATGTGTGGTCTGATCAATCAATTATTAATGTTTTGTCTGTTTAGACAGCTTCAAACCTCTGAATAGGTTAAGCCCTTTAAGGTATCTTAGTTAAAGATTTTGAAACTAAAAACAGACCCATTTCTTGATGATCGTGGACTTCCTTGCAAGTTCAACCTATTAGTGTGAGATTTGTCAGGTACTTGCAGATGTAACTGACTGGTTTGTGTTTTATTTTTTTTTCTTGGGCTTCGGCCCCTTTATCTTACCCAAAAAATTAAAAAGACCAAAACTAGCCCAATAAAAACCCATGTATTGATTAGTGTGAGATTTGTTTGGTAAAAAAATACCAAAAAATAGTAGACAGCCCACTATACAAAAATCCAAAGATTGAACCCAAAAAATATAATGTACACAGTTTAACATGATAATTACATCAATAAATGTTTTTACGATTTGAACCGTAACTTTGAAATTATACGAAAACAATTAAATTGTTATTCTAAATTTTTTTTCTCTAATAAAATAAAATAAAATAAAAACAAAAGTAGGATTAGGCATGTTCTAAAATATAATTATATAAAAGCCACGCGAAATTAATAAATATGATAAGATTGTTTTTATCTTTTAGATAAAAGAAACTTTTAGTTCAGGTTGTTAGAATGAGAAGGTTTCCCCGTGTGGTTTTTTGCAACAGGCCAAGCCACAATAATGTGCAAACTGAAAATATTATCTTAAACTAACTTTTTTTTCTTTTAATTTTTTTCATTTTATTGAAGCCTTAAGTACATATATACATACAACACACCAAATTACCAATAAGAGTTTCTTTTATTTAATGCCATCTTATATCCAAGAAAATCATAATAAAAGTAAATAAAAATAATGTTATATTTTTCAATGTATATTAAACATGTAAACATAATTCTAGTAATTTTGGCTATTAATCTCAATGACTAAAATTATTCCTTTATTTTATTGTAATATGTTGATTGGTTTGTAGATAGGAGAATACATTGAAGAATTTCAGTTAGAAGGCATTAAATATTGAGGAATGAAAAGGGGTTCCATGCATAGTAAGTGGAAAAATCCGGGGTGTTTTGAGGAACACCAAAAGCATAAGCATGCATAGGGATATATATCTGAAGTGAGAGCAGAGAATACTTATTACTGGATTGGATTCCAGTTCTGTCACAAAATCAAGTTGAGGAACCACAAGACAACCAAGTACGCTAAAGTTTTCATCTGTCAGAACTTCCTGGATTCTTGTAGTTCCACTGTTCTTTCTCTTTTACCAAACTTAATAAATATTACACGCTCTCAAAACTGTTCTATCTCATTTTTTTTAAATAAAATGAACAATGATATTTTGAAAGTGGTATTCTAGTAATTTTAGTAATTAATTTTAATCATATAGAAAATGACTAAAATGACTAGAATATCAGTATTTATAAAATATTTAAACATTTTCTAATAAAATAAACTCGTTTTTTTGTCTCTTATTTTTACTATATTCTCATAATATTTAAAAAGATATTAGTAACTAATATTTCCCTTACATATGTTTTGTATTTTAATCAATATTAGTTAATTTTTTATTTTTCACTAAAATTATTAATTCTCTAACATTTTCTGATAAATATTTTAAAAAATGTATTTAGTTAATTCAAATATAAAAAAAATATTTATTTAGTCATACAAATATTTTTCAAAATTTGTTGAATCTTTAACATGTAACAACTTAATATCAAATTATTGAGATGTTGGAACTTGGAACCAAAATAAAGCATATTAATAAAAATTGAATGAAAAGAAATCAAAACCAAAACAATAATTTATTTGAAACATATTAAACTAAAATATATTCGTCTAGTATTCCTATTCTATTGAAAAATTTGTAGCGCATATTAGTCCAAACAATATATAACATTGTTTAAAGTCTATACTTTGTATCCAATTACACAGAAGAGGCTATAGAAGTCTGTAATAGCTTCCCACACATTGATGATAGTAACAAAGATACACAGTTTATGATGCTAATTAATTAAAAACCATTCAAAACACAAGTATCTTCTAATTCAAATAAAAGCATATATAGACAACAGGGTGAGTAGTCATATACGCTATTATATTATATAGTAATTATAATGATGATCAAAGCACCCATCCATGCATGAAGTTATTGGTCTCACAACCCATGTTCTTAGCAACATTATTAGATGCTTCAGGTTGAACATAGTGATGGTACCTGTTCAAAACAACTTCTTAATTTAGAATTCCATCCCGGAATATATATTAATTTCAAAGTTATTATTGAAGAGAAGGGAAAAAAAGTTCTAAGGAGAAAAAAATCAGTGGCAATTCTTCATACCCTTATTTATAGTGTTTTTTAAATTTAATTTTAGTGCATTTTTCAGTGTAAATCAATTCTTTATATCCTTATTTATAGTATTTTTTAAATTCAATTTTGGTACATTGTCAGTGTAAATCAATTTTTCATGTGTATTCAATCACGTAATATCACATTATAAAAAATAATTACTATTTTTATTGAATATGTGAATAATCATAAAAAATAGATGTAATTATAAAAATGTGTAAAAAATTTTAAACTGTCAATGCATTAAATTTTTTTTCTTTATAATAAGAATAGGATTGACTCTCAAAATGAAAAGCAGTAATTAAATATATCAAGAATGTTATTATAATTTCAAATAATATTCCGAAACTATAACTGAAAATAGAACTGGAAAACTCAAAAGACACATGTTATCTGTGTGTAAATCAAAAGCTAAAACTACAAGACAAAATACTGTGAATAGTTAAAATAAAAAAATAAAACATCTCAATGACTATAGAAATCCCTCCTATATATATATATATATATATATATATATAGTCTATGATTTTTAAATTGCTTTTATAAAATAATTGACACCAGTAGTATGACATTTGACCCAAGTTTCAGTTTAAGAAAAAACCATTAGTACTTGAGTGTTAATGCCTTAATCAGGTCATTAATCAATTATTTATGAACACATGACTAAAATTAAATTGAAAATTTAATTTACCCTATTTGTAAGAAAGGCTCAGGTTGGCAATCCATAGGGTTATTGGTTTGAGAAGGCTGAAAGGTAAAGTTGCTGTTTGCAGCAGCTGAAGTTGAACTCCACAAGCTTTCCATAGCTTTTAGATTGAACCCTTCTGCCTCAAGCTGAAAATTCAAGTTTAATTTTTTAAAAGAAAATAAATTAATTTAAAAATGTGTTGATTAATTAAAGGTTTAATTATGCTGTTGGTCCCTATAGTTTTGCGGAATTTTCAATTAAGTTTCTATACTTTTTTTCTTTTAATTGAGTCCTTGCACCAAATTTTTTTTTAATTGGGTTCCTACACTTTTTTTTTCTTTTATTTAGGTCCTTATACCAATTCTTTATTTTTTAGTTGGGTCCCTATAAAATTAAGTCAATTACTACTAAGAGGGACTTAATTAAAAAAAAAATTTAGTGCAGAGACCCAATTAAAAAGAAAAAAAAGTATAAGGACCTAATTGAAAATTTTACGAAACTATAGGGACCAACAGAATAATTAAACCTTAATTAAACTAATTAAACATATATGACAAGAGGTATGTATCCTCCATGGCTAGAATTGTTGCAATAATAATAATCCTATGCTAAAATGTTTGGTGTTATATTTCAAAACCTTGAGCCTAAGTTGCTTATTCATATCTCCAAGATGACGCTCCTGCAAGATCAATAAAAAATGCAAAAATTGAGAAATTTATAACGTGTTTCAGGTTACAAAATTAAAATGTTTGAACACAATGCAAGTCAAGTGTTCATAATGGTCTGCAGATTAGTAATATATAGAATTATAAGATAAAAAATATTAATTGATGATGAGTATCATGTCTTACCCTCCTACGCAGCTCTTCCATTTGTTCGATCATAATTTGTGTCTGCAATTAAAGTAAAAGTCCACAATTAAATTTCTTTTTTGTTATGTAATCTTTACCAAACAAATTGAAACGAACCAGTTCTTTATCACATAATACAAATTGTTTGATGATAGAATAATGTGTAAGCATTTATTTGTCATTCTACCATCTCAAATTTCTGCAAGAAGTGATATCTATTATGATATGATATCAAAATTTTTATGATTGAAAATTTTAGAATTCGATTCTAATTGAATAAAAAAAAGAATTTTAGCAATTTATACAAAACTTTAAGCAAACTAAAAAACTAAATATATTTAAAAAAATATATTAAAAATGTAATTATTTATATGACTTTTTATATTAGTTTAAATTTTTAAAAGAAATAATATGATGGAATTTATTAGAATAGCATGCCATGATTGAAAATTATTGATATGTTAAAAGTACCCTTATAATTATATTTAAGAACCCTGAAAGAGTTATTAGTTTCTTCATGAGTATGCTGTTCTGACATTACTGATGTGGAAGGATGAGATAAAAATTATAGAGAATAAGATCTCTATATATATAGCAATGCATATACACTTAACATTAGTATATTATATTACAGATAGGAACTATTATTATCAATAATAATAAGTCACTATATATATGACTTTAAAGTGACTAATTATACAAGACATGACTCTATAAATTTCTGAGTTATTTTTCTAACAATTTATTGCTTGTGCTTGATCAATTTAGTGCTGTGAGAAGAAATTAAAAAAAAAGTTTAATTTTTTTTGCATAATAATGTTTCATTACCAAGTAATTAAGCATTTCCCCCTCCTCTTTATTTTTACGTCTTTCCTTACTTCCACATTTTCAACCTTATATGATGTTTAATTTAACAGTCAAAACCTTGTTGAAACAAGTTAAACTAGATTATTGTACCCTAATTAATCCATTGATTTAATTTTAGATCCTTTATTAGCAGGCATGTTATATATATAACCAAAGAAAAGTAACCAAATAATTATATAAGGAATTAAAGAACAAAATTGAAGAAAAAGAAAGAAGCAAATGAAAGATAATAGATAGGTGTATGTTTGCACTCACCTTCCTCTGCCTGGCCTGTGCTAAAGCACCTTCAAGCTGTTTCTCAAGATTCTGCAGCTCCTTTATGCTCAATGGTCCAAGATCTTCCCCAAGCAAGTGCCTGTGTTTTACATTGCCAACTAAATTTTGTAATATTTCATTATATATTATGATTTTTGCTAATAAATTCAATTATTACTACTATATTCTAACATACATATCCATATTATTAATTTATTATTGAAAGGTAATTAACTTTTAAGTGTTTATTGTAATTATCATTATTATTAAAAGGGAATTAAGTGAATAATACCTCTGAGTCCTTTGTAGAGACTCATACTTTGCCTTTAGCTTTGATACCTCCTGGTACCAGCTCTGATTATTGCAACACATATGTATTAAAATATTATTCAATGAAAATTACTAAGATCTAATTAGTATCTATATATGATATGCATCCCATTGTTAGTTGAATGGCTTAGAATTTAAACTTCATTAATCTTTATTGTCAAAGATACCAATCTTCTTGCATTGTTTAAAAATTGCTACACTTTTTAGATGAAAGAAGTGGTGAAAAAATACAGTGTACCTGAGTTTCACATTCAACATGCTCATCTTGAGGAGTAAAAGAGCAGCGTTGGTATCGTTCAATAGTTTTGTTGATACTGCATTATTTCAAAGCAAAATAAGAATTAGGATATAATATAATTATATTAATGGTATAATATAACTTTTTTTTTTGAAAATAAGTATAAAAACAAATTATATATTCTTAATTTCTTATATACAAATATTTTTTTATGCAAAGTATATACATAGTCCATAAAACATTTCTTAATTAAAGTAACTAGATATATTTCATAGTTAATTCTTATCAATACCATCCATTTCACTCAGAAATAATAATTTCGGACAAGGAAAAACAATTCACATTGTTGTTCAGTAGAAAATTACTATTTACTATCATCATTTTGCAAATACTCATGTTCAAATTCATACATAGAGTTTTGTAATTGCACAAACATGAAAGGTACATGACAATTGAATGAAAAAGACCCAATTCTAATATTCTGAAAAGGGAAAACGAACGCGGTAATAATAATGCCATGGGTAAATCATGTAGCATACATTTTTTATATTGTTCTCATAAAACAAGCATGATTATGCATTGATTTTTATATAATTTAATTTTAATATATTATCAATATAAAATATCAATGTAAATAATTTATACGTACATCTAATTACGTAAGATTATGTGTCATTAAAAATAATTATTTTTTTATATTAACTGTATAAGTGATCATTTAAAAAAATAATATAATTAAATAATTATATAAAAAATGTTATAATATTAATACATTAAAATTAAATTTTTTTATGTATATATGCGTAATCATAAGCAGGGTAAACTAAATTTTGCATCCATAAAAATTAATTTTAATTTGAAATCAATACAAAGAACAAATATTTCAACTAAGCTTTACCCCTTCATTTAGTTTATTGACTATATAAATTTGAAAAACATATAAATCACTATAATATTTTCTAGAGCAAAAGAAGTGTCTTATTTTTTGGTTAGGCAAGTTAAAACTAAAAAGAAAAGAAAATGTGGACACCACTTGTAAGGGATTATTTTCTCTCACAGACTACTTCTCCAGGAAACCTAGATTATTATTTTATTTTTATTTTTATTTTTTTAGAGAAAATTGGGTGCTCCAACAAGAGAGAAAGTTGAATATAATGCAACAACAAATACAATCCGAAAATTAGAACAAATTAAAGGTGAACAGCTCTAAATCCCTAATCTTGACCAAGAACAAAGTTTTACTTTTCTCTTTATACCTTGGATCACAAAGTTTACTATAGGTTGCAAATTGTTTAACCTAAATCTCTTAACAGAAGAGTAAAAGAATAAAATAAAATAGTAAAAATCTGAGTCCAACTTTTTCATCTTTGCACTCTCCTTTCCTTTTCAAATGTCCTAAAGGCATTCCTTCACCACAGAAAATCAGATATACCTATTAGGGCTAGCAATGAAAAAGGAACAAAGTAAACAAAACAAAAATAAACTAATTCATTATCCTCTTTTTGCTTTTCTTTAGTAAAACCTTATCATTATTCATCACGCGGAAAAATTAAATTACATGTCAAATTAAATTATAACACCTAAAAATAATCTACAAATACAATAAGAAGAGAGTGGAAGAAACCAAGAAGAAAATATCAATAATGGACATGAACATTTATGAAAGTGATGGATAATTAACATACCCAGAAAAGAAAGAGAGAAATAATTGATCTAAAAGAATCAAGAATGAAAAGAAATTAAAACAAGATTTGAGATTATATATAGAATAATAGAACAACTCAACTTGAAAGAGGAAATCAATGATAGAACCAAAAGATCAAAGCATGGATAGAAAGGAATATGGACAAGGGTAATTTTTTTTTTTAAGAAAAAAAAATTAAATTTAAATTTTTTATTTTTTTTTTTCATTTTATAAGGTGTTGGAAAAGCCCTAGATCTTGCACAACGGTACAAGAGAGTAAACACAAAAATATCCATTAAATTTTACAAATAAACTCTCTTGTATGCCTTGTCCACTCATATCATATGATGATTGCTTTCTTCCTTTACTTTGTTTTCCTTCTTAGCTTCTTTCCTTTGCTTGTGAGTTATTAGAAACTTAGAATCAGAAAAGAAGAAGAAAAATATATGATTGTACTGTTCCATAAAAAGAGTATGAAAGCTGAACCAATTTCCCTTTATCCCCCAATAGAAGGTATATGGTATGAGGAAAAAAATAATAATAATATTATTGATTGAATGACCATCATGAAACGTGTCCATCTATGATTGGATGAGAGCAAAATTAAAACTTATGGTATGAAACTATGAAACTTTCTCTAACCCAAGAAATATAATAGAATCCCAAAATTGGAAAAATAATAATAATTAAAAAATAAAAAGAAGAAGGTGTGAAATCATGGAGGAGTATAGTTATAAGATCCATTGATCCAGAAAAGGAAGAACTAAGAGAGAGATAAAGAAGCCAGAAGGTGGTGTCAGATGTATGTGTTAGACAAAGAAAAAACCATGAATGTTGGTGATTGGTAAGAAAAAAAAAATAAAACATTTTTCTAAAAAATACTAAAAAAAAAACTAATGGGGTGAAAAAGTTACCAAAGGTGTATGTAGTTGAAATCTTAAAAATATCAAATGCAGTAGTCTATGGGGGAAAGAAAAATAAAAAAGAAAGCACATAGAAACAGAAATAACCAGTGACCATTTTAGTGAAAGAAACTGAGGCAAAGAAGAAAGTGTTTTGCAGAGAGAAGAAGAGAAGAGATCCAAGATGACACACACATATCTATATATAAATATTTAAAAAAAAAATCAAATGGAACAATAAGAAACAATGGATCTTATAATGAACATTAAATTGTGATTTTTTTTTAAATAAATCAGATCATATATTTATATATATTTATATTATATATATAAATAAAAAAATAAATAAATATACCCAGCACTTCCAAATTCATAGAGCTTGCCACGGCTTGAGAAAATGATGAGGGCAACCTCAGCATCACAGAGAACTGAGAGCTCATAAGCTTTCTTGAGCAAACCATTTCTTCTTTTTGAGAAAGTAACCTGGCGATTGATCTTGTTCTCTATCCTCTTCAGTTCAACTCTCCCTCTACCCATGTTTTTTTTCTTTTTTTTTTTTTAATAAAAGAAACTAAAAACTCTCTCTTTTTCAGTGTTTGTGTATGAGTAGTATTCCTCGAACCACTAACCTCCTCAAAGTAGTTGTGAAATATTTTTAATTAGAAAGAAAATATAAGAGGTTTGTGTCTCACTCTTTGTTTTGGTTTCAGCTAGATATATGGAAGGGAAGAGAGAGAGAGAGAGAGAGAGAGAGAGAGAGAGAGAGAGAGAGAGAGAGAGAGAGAGAGAGAGAGAGAGAGAGAGAGAGAGAGAGAGAGAGAGAGAGAGAGAGAGAGAGAGAGAGAGAGAGAGAGAGAGAGAGAGAGAGAGAGAGAGAGAGAGAGAGAGAGAGAGAGAGAGAGAGAGAGAGAGAGAGAGAGAGAGAGAGAGAGGGGGGGTTGTTGAGATAATAGATAATGGGGTTGTGGGGGTTTGTTTTTGTTTCAGAGAGAAGTGGAAGTTAGTGTGTGAGATATATAGAAATAGACAATGAAGATAGAAAAGGGGGGCACACACAACACTTAACATTTGATCTTCTCTTACAAGAAAATGGAAACCCAAGTTACTCTTATTTTTATCTTATTCCTTTTTTCTAATTTCATTTTGGTAAAATTTGCATGGCCCCCTCTCCTCTCTTCTCTCTTTCTCACTTCCTGCATCTTCTTAATTGCTGCATTTTGGGGTAAGGAATTATTCAACCAATTTGTTTAACTCCATATCTTATTATTATTAATTCTTGTGTATATATGTATGTGTTGCTATTATTATTATTATTACATCAACATTTTATTTATTTTTTTTCTTGTTCTGTTCTATTTGTTACTTAGCTTGACAAATGACAAGTCAAAATTTCTGAGTTATTTTGTTTTTTATCCATTTATATTATATCACTTTCAATTTAACTATAGAAAAAAAGTGTATATATATTCTCAATTTTTCTAAGCAGTAAAATTCTATTCGATCGATTGCTTTCTATTTTTAAAAGTATATATATATTTAATTTTTATGATTTAACTAAAATATGCTAGGTATATGTTTTAAATAATATAAAAATTAATTTTTAATTAGTCAATACTAATCAATTTTTTATTATAAAATTATTTTTTAATTTTTAATTTTTTTTGTAGAACTTAAGATTTAGGATTAATATTTATGGCTTAAAATTTATAATTTAGAGTTTATAATTTAAATATTAGGATTTAAAATTTGAGATAATTTTTTAAAAAGAATGAACTAATATTAGCTGAAAAAAATTGACTCTCTAATTAATTTTATTTCTTTTTAATTTTATAATAACTCTAACCTTTCTTAAAAATAAAAGATGAATAGAATATAAAGAATATTAATGTAATTTGTAAAAAAGAAGGATTATCAAGTGAAAATAGAATAAAACCTGTCATGAAACTACTCATCCCAAAAATTTAAGTTGATAGGAGAAGATAATACTAATGATTATATCTCTAACAAAATCGAGAGAATTATATAAAATTATGTTTATTTTGTTCTGAATGAATGATATGAGAAATTTGTAAAGTATATATCGTTAGAAAGAGTAACGCGCCAGAATGAGTAGCTGCACGCGCTGGCATGTGAAGGGTTTAAATAAAGAGAGAGCGGCATTTGTGGAAATGCAGCATCAAGCAGCTGCTGAGGCAGTTTAGCCCAAAATTGATTATGAGAATAATGATGATGATAGCTATCTGCATCTTGTTGACCAAAACTCTTCTATATGTATGTGCTAACAACAAAGCAATAATAATAATAATAATCATAATTGTTTTTCAGACCATAATAAGTTTCACCAAAGTTAGTTTCAGTTCAGTTATTTTGAAGCAACTAAATCAATATTATTTCATCTTTTGATTCACATGCATGTAATTAAGTTAGGTTTACATTCCTTAAGAAAAATCTTAGATTTCACTTGTGTATATCATATAATTCAATAAAGTAGTATACGCACTATATATATATATATATATATATATATATATATATATATATATACTAATAGCGTTTGGCAGAGAGACAGAGACTGAAAGACTAAAACGGAGACACAGAAATTCAAAGACAGAATTTAAAATAAATTTTAATATTCTGTTTAGTGCAAAATAGGAGCCATAAATTGAAATAAGAATGAAGTTCTAATTTAATTTGTACAAAGGGTAAAATTAGAATTAATTAATTGAAATGAGAATAATTTAAGTATAAAATGTTATTAAAGTTTCAGTCTCCGTCTCTAAAAATTTCAGTCTCCTGTGTTCTCACTTTTTGGAGGTACTAAAATAGTAAAATTTTGGGAACAGAAACAAAAATTTTAGTACCAAAATCAACAAACATAATATTAAGTTTTAATCTGTCAATCTCTATCCTAATACCTTAAAACAAACGCTACTAATTTAATATATGTTTTCTTAATTTTCGGTGGTCAGCTATGAAACATGGACAGTTGGACACTAAATAAAAATGTGCTAGGTTATTCGATTGGAGTTTTTGTAACTCAACTCATTTTAAACTCCACTCATTTTATTAAATAGGTTAAGTTTGGCTTTTATAGAGGGACACTTTATATAAGATTTAAGAAAAGTTTATGAAATTTGTTGAGTTGGTTTGTTAAAATATTATTTTTATAAAAAAAATATTTTTAATTTAGACTTTGAATTACTTATTTATAATAAACAAAAAAAATAAAAAAATAATAGTTAAGATTTATTAAGATTGTAATTTTTTATAAGTATAATTATGATATATGATTAATAATTAAAATATAAATAAATTATTATTTATAAAAATATGAATTATAAATTTTAAAATAATTTATATTTTTTATATTTATTGTTTTTAATTCTAATTCACAAAACATTTTTTTTTATAAGCTCGTAAGCTTGTCAAACTTTTAAACAAGTCAAATTTGAATTTAAAAAAAAATTATAAAAGATTATAAGTTTAGATATAGATTATGCATTTTTAATATGAGTCAGATGTGTCTAAGTGAAAATTTGGCTCAATTTAATTCATTTTCACCTCTAACAGATATTAATACAAACATGAGATATGACATGTGATGCAAAAACGAAACACATAGACACATAAAATTTTAATTTTGTACGACATAAAGACATTATATATATATATATATAATATATAAAATATTTTTTAAAAAATTATAATATATTTTATTAATATTAAAATATAAATTAATATTTTAATTATTTTTATATATTTTTAATTATATAACATATTTAAAATAATTTATTATTTTAATAAATAAAAATATATATTATTTTTAATATTATTTAAAGCATACAACAAAGGTTAGACAAAAAAGTATATTTTTATTTTTTATTAAGACAGTTAAATATAAAAAAATGCGTATCAAATGAATATTGAATAAATGTCATATTTAAAATATGTCTAACACATAAATATTATAAATAACTCAACAACATATTCGTATTTTATAAAATGTTTTATATAATTATTTAATAAAATTTATGTAAAATTAATTATTTTTACTAATACGATCATACACAATAAACTATTTTTGTAAGTGAAATTCTTTTTAAAAATTTATTTTTTAATAATATTTTTAAATGCTAATCAACGCAGGAAGTTGCAACAGAATTTTGTTTTCCTCGTTGTGAATTAATTAATCTTAAATTAACACAATTACACAAGCTTCATGCACCAAAAGTCAGCTTTAATATTACCCTTTTAAGATACATGGACATTACCATCATCCGTACAGCGTTTGAAGACTATTAGAGATGAGTTGAAGTACTTGGTACCCATTCTTGCAATAATTGTGATTTAATTCTACTTTACGTACACATACATACTATTTTCTAAAGATATATGAAAGCATTTGTCTTAGCTTCTTGGAATTTCTAGGCATATCCTTGTTCAACTTAGAAAAAGAATATTTAAATAACAAATTAATCAAATATTAAAGAAAGAAGCAAAGGTCCATAATGATAAAAAAGCTAAAACATATCCTGAATTTTATAAGACAAAAAGAAACGTAAAGAAGAGCACATATATATCCGGAGAAGATTAAAGAATAAAAGAATAATAGAGTGTACCTCATGGAAGATTATTATTAAATAAAGAATCAAAGTTTGCAAAAAGTGGTAATTGCAATAATAAGGTAGGCTAAAAATTGGAAAATAAAAATGTTACTTAATTAACAAATTAAAGACGAAAGAAAACACGTTATTAGGTTCAGTTATGGATATAGACAAGAGGGAATTTTGTTTGATTCCGTTGGAAGGGTAATCAGTTGTTGAGGCCCACCAAACCCTAATATGAAGGGCATTGAAAGCAATGTGTAAGTTAGTTGTTGTTTCAATTTGGCTGCAAAAGCATATAACCCTATACACTTTGCTTGTGCTACTATTATTGTAGCCCTACTCATTGAATTGACAATACCTTTAATTTTGGTTTGCATTCATATGTGTGTGTTTGTGTTTGTGTGAGTGTGTGCGTGACTTCTCATGAATCTCATGTTCAATGAATCCTTTTTAAGACACTTTCTTTTCCCCTTATTTTTCCAAGTGCCGTACGTGCACACAACATTTCACTCCTTTTTCTTCAAGACTTATATCTTCCATTATGGAAACCTAATTGCTTCCTCATCTATAATTTTTTTCCCAATTTTTTTTTGTAATTTTCTATAATTTTATATGATAAGCTTCATTCTTGTGCATGATTATTTGTGTAAAAGTGTCTTTACATTTATATTTAATTGATTAGGTAGGTATTTCTAGGTAAATAAGAATATAAAAATATTTCGTAACAAAAAGAGATTAGTTAAATACCGTTAGAATTTATTTTATTTAGTATTTATTAATTTTAAATAAGATAAATTATGGCTAATTTTTTTATTTTTCTAGCATTACTGATAAAAATAATTGAATCTCATACTTGACTAACTTTTTTTTTAAAAAAAAGTTTATTTTATTTATATAGTACTATTTAATTAAATGTGTCAATGAAAATAGTTGATTTCATACTTAATTTTTATATTTTCATTATGAATAATATATCTTGAAGCTCATAAAAATTTTTCTATTATTCATATACTGAATTAGCCACTACCTTATAATCTCGTTGGCATTGTCATCAAAATTAATTAAGGAGATGTTAAATATTTTATCTTTTTATTGAGAAACTGAAATCTAAAAAAATGCTATATATATAAGAGAAAATTATATTTTTACTATTCTAACCAGTCATGCATTATTGTTTATGGTCATTTATAATACATCAGAAGAATTTCTTAATCTGAATCAATTAATTAATAGAAAACTGACTTACTATATTCATATAAAATGTACAAATGAAAGGATATTCCCCTTTTGATTCACCTGATGTGTGCACTTATTATCTCATCCTAAAAAGTATTGGCCAGGACTAAGATAAATAAAAAAATATTATCTAGCTCCTTCATATATATATATATGGTAGCCTTTAATTTATTTGTTGTTTTTGGTGTTTACTTTAATTTCACCCTTTGATTCAAAGAGTGGGTGTAAAACATTTGGGTAGAAAGACAGTATTCTTTTTTTGAATGTATAATTGTATATAAGAGTGTCAAAACATAAAAAGGCTCAATGAGTGTGAAAACTGAAAAGTTGAATACATCTTATCCATATTGGGAAAATTGGTTCTTATATAGTATATATATCTGCTAAGAGAAATTACTAAGCATTTATTAGGATTTAGGGGGAAGAAACATTTCATAGATATATATGGTCATGTAAACATAATTGGTTTGATTTGCAAATGAGATTCAAAAATTAAACTTGGATTGTATACTAATATGTTTATAATTACTATATAATACCATGTCAAACAATGAGCATAGCATATTCATGAGATATTTTTGAAGGATTAGGCTTAAGTGGTCCCAACATCTCATAATCATGTCCGATTTAAGAATATGCAAATTAAAAATGAGAATTTCGGGTAAGATTTTTGCCTCTACTCCTCTTTATTTCTTGTCTTTTTTTTTCTTTTTTATTTTTAAATCAAGAGAGAGTGAGAGGCAGATAAAGAGAAGAACCAATAGTAGTAACCGACATTTTAAATGGAATATTTAAAAAAAAAATCGATGGGTCATGAGGAGATCGAGGGCAAGTAGGTATGAAAATTATTCAATTATTTCTTGATTAATTGAAATACTAGTTAATAAATAATAAAATATAACATACATGATGAAAGCAATTAATAATAATAATAATAATAATAATAATAATAATAATAATTTCATATATAGAATAAACTACTAAAATAATACTTAAACGTTCATATCGCTAATAAAAATAATCTTAAAAATACAAATAACAAATAATTAAATTTTAAAAATTTAAAAATATGATAAAAATAATAAAAAAATAATTTATTTTATAACTTTACATGATTTGTGCATTTGATACACATTTTTATAGAAATATTTGAATAATTATTTAAAAAGTATAGGTAAAAATTGGAATAAAATTTGATATGTAGACCCTCTTTTTTCAACTTTTTCTTTTTAAACATTATCATTTAAAAAAAATATCCCAAAAAAAATCGTTTAATGTGAGAAATATAGAGGAGAAGCACTTCAGAAACAGTTAAGCGATATCAGAAATTGTAATGTTAACTTGTATTCTAATGCAGTAATTAGACTATTAGTTAGTTTCTCACTATTATCTTGTATTAGTTATGCGCTATATAAAAATCTACTTTAATCATTAAAATTCTTATCTGTGTTTCTTGACTTGTTCCTACAAGATTCAATTTTTCATGATGTTACATCCATTATTGTCACATTCAAGCATGCATTAAAATTTATTGATAGATGAGAAGATCATTGTCATAAAAACTTTGCACTTGTCACTTTGGTTTTTAGTTAGAGTCAATAAGTTTGACATAGATGTTCCAAGATGATTCAATTCAAGGCAATAAACTAAAAAGTAAAATAATTCATTTTAATAATGGTTTAAACTTTTATTCATACAATAATGCAAGTACACACAAGTAAGCTTATAAGTATGTGAGAATGAATACGGTTCTATATATCAAAGTACATCATCTGAATCTACCCTTGCAACAACAAATTTTCATGAGAACTGTGTCACTTTTAATATAAAAAAAAAAATAAAAAATAGGTTTGATTTGTGGCTCGTGTGAGTCATTGTTTGATGTACATTTTTGTACTATTTGTGACTCGAATTTGATCGAATCATTGAATCCAGTGGGAGAAACATGGCCTCAACAACACCACAAGGGGTGCTTCTTTTGCCATTTTAAGACAATATTATTCATCTCAATTTATATATATAAACTTATGTGACATTTAATTTATACATTTAACTTATTAAATTATACAAATGACATACAGAATGAGTTGAGATAATGAATTAAAATAATGTAAATATTATTTTTAAAATTAAAGTTATTGTTAATTTTGAGTTAAAAGTTTATATTGATTAATAGCTGAATTATGTGAAAGCAAATAGGAATTAATAAGTTAAATATTTCAGTTAACTGTAATAAGAAAATACAATTTTTTTATTACTTATGATAATGAATTTTATTGTTATTATTAGTTTCACATTTCCTACTTTATCTAGGCTTCTCTTTTTCTACTGGTAAAAATAAATCGTGTGCCCATTTGTTTATGTAGTGAAATTGAGTTGAATATAAACTAAATTTTCTGCTTAATTTTTCTCATATTGCAGTTAACGTACCCACTATTTATTTACCATTTATTTAAAATTACATATAAAAAAATAATTAATTAAAATTTGATTTTTGATAATATTATCCTTTACATAATTTTTTGGAAAAGTCTAGGAGCCAGTAATTTTTGTGAATTTTGGCCAGCATGTAATCAGTAAAAAAAAGTGAATCATTGGATAAAAATTCACACTAATCTCACACCATTAAAACCATCATTGATGGCTATTTGATTACTAAAAATCATAAAAGTTGCTGTCCCTAGCACTCTTCTAATTTTTTTACAATTCATTTTATATGAATTTATAAAAAAAATAAATGACATTAGCAAAATATAGGAATGACGTTATTACATTACCTCTTATAAATAAACTATTTTTTCTTTTACAATAGTAAAAACACATCAATATATACAAACAAAGATAAAAAATACATTAAGGCTTCGTAAAATAAATAAATTAAAATAATTACATAACCATAAAAAAAATACATTTAGAATTTGTGATAAAAAAATAGACTAAAATACGCACATAAATATAAAAAAAGATTTATACTTTTATTTTTGTTAAGATAATATTTAGAATATAAACCACTACCATCCATCATGATTTATGCTTTTATTTTTCTTTTTATGACTTGTAATGATTTTTTTTTTTTTTTTGCTATTCTCTCTTCATAAATAGTTACAACTTATAGTAATTTATGCTTTGCATGATATTATACATAAATTATAATAATTTAAGATAGATTACATACAAAAAAAGGTTAAAATCCTGTAATTCGTAGCAATTTATATAAAAAAATTGCACAAGTATATAAGCAAACCACAATGGTTATAATTGTGTAATTTTGAATCTCAATCAATTTAATAATGTAATTTGTTCATATTTTGGTTATTATAATTGGATTTTATATATTAGTATAAAAATATTATTTATGCTAAAATTAGTTATTATATATTTATATATAAATATATATTATTTAATTTATTTTGAATATATATTTTATATTTATGCTAGTAATGATACTATGAAGTCTAAGGCGGCAGATCGACAGGATCCACCAATGATGTAATTGAAGGGTCCGCTTAGTTTAGAAATGCACTATTACGACGAATAATTAATTAGCCATCCTCGTATCCGTATTATTAGTACACAGTCTAACAGTCTAAGCATACTGTTCTGGATCACCAACTTAATTTTCTTCTAAATTCTTATTATTAAAAGAGAGAGATCAGTTTATACATAGTGTAAACCTTGTTGAGTTACACCATTGAATAATTCTTTATAGATATTTTTTCGGATAGTTTATATTAATAGATATATAATCGGCTATTTGTTGGGCCAACGGAAATGAATCAAGTGAGAGAACATAAGATGAGAAGACACCACATCTAACTCAAAACCTTAAGGTGTCAAGTTAATAGGTCTCTGATCTTATAAACTCATCACTCTTCCATGTTTTTTTTGATGTGGGACTAACTTTCAACACTCCTCACACTTGCAACACTAACACTATTGAGTTACAAAATGAACATCACTCATACTATCTAGAATAACCATCTGAGTACTAGGGATAATAAATATCTTTCCAAAAGATTAAATTGATTTTGGGATTTTCCAAGAATCGAATTCTTGACTTTTTGGATCTAGAGCTCTAATATCATGTAATGATACTACTCATCCCAAAAACATCAGCTGATGAAAAAAATAACATTAATAGTTATATCTTTAATACTCCCTAAACCTTCATTGTACACATTGTACAAATATTTCATTGACTCCTCATACTTTTCCATAATGTAATAGTCGTTGTTTTTTATTTTAAAACTATAATATAAGTAAAACTGAAGTGTTATGAGTTAGATCAATTTTATAAAATTTTATTATGAAATCTTTCAACCGGATCACTAATTTAAACGCTCTGTTTATTCTTTTAAAACATAAAATGTATCCTTTTTTGGGAAAAATGTTAACTATTGGTTTAAAGTTTGACTTAAGTAGTTGAAGGAGAATCCAACTTGAACCGACATTTAAACAAATAAAAAACGTATATTTGGATGGAATTTGTTACATTTTAAAAAATTACAATTAAGCTTTGATTAAAATGGTTGGGTTGGATGTATTAATGAGAAAAAGAAAGAGAAATAAGTACGATTCTGGATTTCTGATAGAAATAATTATACCCAAATTTAATAATGAATCATTTAAAAAACAAAAAAAATTAAAAAAAATAAAAATTTCCTCCCATTAATTAGTCGAAATCTTTATATAGAATATGTTACATTTATTTCCCTTAAAAGGTTGATGAAAATTGACGACATAGTTCACATCTAGCTAGCTCATCATATAATTAAAGGGGGACCAACAATTTAAAATCACTACTAGAAATTATTATTGTTTCCATTTGAGTTTTCCATAAAAGCTGAAGCTTAAGGACCCTCAGATTTTCAACGTTTACAACAACCTAAGAAAAATATATACATAATCGATGGAATCAAGAACAAATTAAATTATTATGTTGTTTGGATCAAAACGGTGTTGGCTTTGGTTATGGATATGACAAAGAACTGAGCATCCTTTAGTGTCTATATCTTGCAGCCTTTCTAAGATTCTTGACCACCATTTCTCTCTCTTTAAGAGTAAAATCTTTTGAAGCATGATGAAGATCAGATGTATCTTCCATTATTGACCTTGAATATAATTAATTATATTATATACATACAGTACAGTGTCACTTGATAGGTTTATTGAAAATATCTTCCATTATTGAAGTTCATTAATTAGCTTATGGGAGCCCCACTCTAAATCTTAGGAGGATGTAATTCATCACCTTTTTATTCATAATAATTATGTAAGTTGTGTTTGAACTACAAAATAGTTTATGACTTTTATGAGAATATTAATTTTTTTTATGCACTATTAAGATTTTGTACTGTTTGTTTATTTATCTGATTTATTATTAGATTATGTGCTAGTTTTGATGGCTTTTTTAGTGAAAAAAATACTTTTTTTTAAATAAAATACTTTTATTCAATTTAAAATTTATTTGGATACGTCTTTAAAAAAGTATTTTTTAAAAAAATATAAATTATTTGTTTTTTCTAAAAACTAGCAATATCTTGCTTTTAAAAAAGACAAAAATAAAAGACATTTTCAATATTTAAAAATTTATTTTAAAAAGTCTATTTAAATATAAAATAATTTTTATTTATCAAAAAAAATATTTTTAAAAAGATAAAAAAGTATTTTTTTTAAAAGTCAATTTAAACTGGACTATGTATTAATTACAACATGTGAACTTTAGAACCAAAAAAAAAAATATTTTGGTTTAAATATTAAGGAGTTAACATTTTTTATCAATATTATCTAATATTTTGGAACAATATTTTATTTTTATACTATTAGAATTTAAGGTTTAAAGTTGACCAAATATTTTGGTAAAGCAAAAATTCGTAAAAATAAATTTCATATATAATTTATAATTTAATTATAATCCTACCCGCCCTAAACTTTACATTATAAATTATATTAGTAAGTTATCACTCTTTTTAGTTATGTTTAGTAGTAATAAGTAATAATAAACAAAAACTTATAGAAACATGGTGTATAATTGTGTATTGAGTAATCATAACTATTAGAACTCTTCTAATATATTTTTTTTAAAACTTAACTTCCACCAATATTTATATGCAAACAAAGTCTATGTTGCTGCACCTAGTGCAATATGCACTCATGTATAGCACATCATTTTTATAGGGGTGTCACATGGTTGGACAAATTTTCTGTGACTTTCAAAATTGGCATGATCATAACCTTTTCCAATCCATGAAACGCTATAAACCAACAACATCCAAGAACAAGGATTTACCACAAAGGGTGTGGAAATAGGAAAAGAATGGAAAATAAAAAAA
The DNA here is from genome assembly GCF_003086295.3 of Arachis hypogaea. Lineage (NCBI taxonomy): Eukaryota > Viridiplantae > Streptophyta > Magnoliopsida > Fabales > Fabaceae > Arachis > Arachis hypogaea. Next base: position 96,995,752 of record NC_092037.1, on the reverse strand, counting down.
CAAGGATAAAATAATGGAGGTAAACAAAGTGTGCAAGTCAGATGACATTAAAGCCACTCAAAATTTACTTACTTTATTTTGTGTCTATATAGTGGGGTCCACAAAAAAAAATAACAAGTTAATATTTAAAATAATTCCTAAAAAATTATCCATGTATTTCTCAATTTGTTTTTTAAAAAATTAAATATCTCAAATTAATCTTTAAAAAATATAATAATAAATTAAATTAGTCATTCTACTAATTAATTAATAATGTGTCATAAAATAATTATATTAAAATTAAATTTCTCAATTTGATCTTTTAATGATTATTTTTACTATTAATCCTAAAGATTATTTCAAATTTCATAAATAATTGAATTAATTTTTTGTCATCCACATAAGAATCATATCATCAATATTAATTATATCAATAGTTACATAACTGTATATATTTTTATAGATATTTTGATTTTGATAAAAATGAGCAATATTAAATTTATTTACATAAAGAGAGAGGGGGGATGAAATTAAAAAACCCTAGAATATATTGATGATGAGTTATAAATCCATGGTTAGTAGGGCTAGCTAGGTAGGGTCTAAAGCAAGACGATAATGGTGGGGTAGTTAGGGCTTTCTAAATAGAGAAAGCTTTCATGGGTGTGTAAGGGACATTAATGCCAGTTTCCATTTTTGGGTGTGGGCCCACACAGTAGCCATCAGCCAGTTGAGCTTTCAATAGTCCTCTTTCTCTCTCTCTCTCTCTCACTGAGCATGCTGCCCTTAACTTGTTTCCTTGCAGTGAAGAGGGAACAAAGAGTACGCAGTTTCTTGGAATTGTAGTTTGTCTCTTACATGAAAATTCATTTCATTTCCTTTGTTTTTCCCCCTCTTTAACTTTGCCCACCTCAACATGAGTGGTTGTGGTAAGTAGAAATCACAAATTATCATCAATATTTTTTTCCAAAGATTTCAATTATCAAAAGACAAGAATACTTAACTAGTTTTATATTTGATATATTTTGTTGAGTTTGATTTTGATATATTGATAATAGTGTAAATATTTTACACACTCGTATAATTATAATTGTTCTTTTGAATATTCATTTACGCGATGAATATAAAAGGTAATTATTTTTGTTAATGTAGCATATGTGATTGAATACATGTGTGAAACGATTTTATACTGACAATGCATGAAAATTAAATTTATATTTTGTTATATGTAAAGTTTCTTTACAATTTAAAAATATAAATAATATAATAAACAAATTTATCTTAATTATAAACTGAAATTTAATTAACTTTTTCAAAAAAAAAATTATATAACAAACAAAATTTAAATTCTACAAATTTTAGTTATTTAAAATAACTCAATAAAAATACACATAATTAGGTATTACGAATGGATAGAATTAGATATGAGTTAAATTAACTCATGAGTCACTTTAAGTTCGATTCGTTAACAGTTTGACGAATTAGGCCAATGAAGTTGTATATATGTCTAATTAAGTAAAGATTTAGAATTATGTTAACTATTTTAAAAAAATTTTGAGGGTCTCCGAGTGTGTGTGTTTGTATTTATATGGTGTCTAATCTTTGTAGAAAGAGAGAACATTTGTAAGTGGAAATAGCATAGTTGAGGGACATGACACTACACCTTATCGCCAGCATTGAGCGTTGAACTTTAAAGGAGGCCACTTTCATGGCACTGCAACTCATGTGCTGGTGGGGCTACCCCCATTCTCTTTTTTCCCCTCTCTTACATTCATATTTTGGGTATAACTTCATTGATTGTGACCTACTCATCATAATAAAACAATAATCTTACCAAGTTTTTTAATAAAGTAAGTTGTGCATACAAAAACTCGGATTTTATGTATGTATATATATAGGACGGAAGTAATTTTCGAAATATATCCTCATTCAGAATGCAATTTGTTTAATTATTTATTAACTTGTTTTTATGTCTAATTAAGTAATAGCTTATACAAAGCCATGCAATGATATAAATATATTGATGAATTAGTTTTATAGATGGCTTTACATATGAGAGGTTAAATTGATTCAATTAAAGTTTAATGGACCAAATTAAATCGTAAATCAAATTTAAAAAGTCAAATTAAGTCTTTTTTGTGTGTATGGTGTTGTTTTGTATTTTGTTTATAAAAAATATTATGTGCATATGTTAACATAAACTATTAAAATCAAACACTATATATTTGTATATAAATATATATTAATTTAATTTATTTTTAATATATATTTTATATTAATAATTGATTTTGGTATATAATTAATATGATTGTTTACTTATACATTGGGGATTAGTTAGACTTGTTTGGAAAAATCTTCTATGTAGTTGTGTGGTTATGTTTTCCCTTCTCTGAATCTTTACAACCATGTAGATTCTCTCACTGTTTTTAGAATTTAACAGTAACCAATTGTTTTTTTTCCAAAAAGAAAAGTAACAAATTTATACCATTAAAAAATAAGGACATATCAATAATATGTATATATAGATTATATGATTCATTCTTAAACATTCTTAATTAAATAAATTAAAGAATGATGTTCTTTTTATTAATTAAATAAAATTTGAACTCTTTATTTTGTATATTTTATATTAATAATTTTAATTTTTTTTATAAGATCATAAAAAGTAAAAATCATAAAATCTGATAATTTATTTATTACCTCTGATATCAGATTATTTTTCTGAGTATATTATACTTTTTCTTTTTTTGTAACATATTAGTATACGTCTAGATATACATATGTTAAACTCGACTTTAATTAGTTTGGATATTAATTTTAAAGTCGTTAAATTCAAATTAATTCGATCATTCAAGTAGTTTAATATTAATTAAAATTAATAAATAAAATCTAATAATATATATACAATTTTATCTTCTAATATTAAAGTATTTCAAAGAATAACAGCTATTTAAGTTTGAAGTAATGATTTATTTTTTTATTATATTACATATTTAAAGTATTTAAAAGATTTTTTTAATTATTTTTATTTTTTAATTTTATTTTTAATCAAATATCTAATTACCCGAACCAATCCAAGTTCGGATTAGTTTGAGCCCACTTACAAAAAGCTAAGGTTTAAATCCAAACCAATTAAATTTTAATCAATTCAGTTTTTTTTTTTTTTTCTCAAACTCAAATTAAGACACGACAAAGTATATTACAACATAAGTATATTACACACTCATCCACATAATATTTAAAAGTTTTTTTTCAATACTTAATGCCTTCACCAAGTTCAAACCCGAATGCAGCTTACTAAAAGACACATGAATTATTACCATATGAGCGAATCCTCAGCTGCAAGGTACATAAGGTTGAAAATAGTAATTAAGTTGAGCTTTGCCAATAAGCCCACAGAGTGGGTGGGTTCAATGTGTATGAAATATGGCAAAATACAAATGAATATGGGCCTATGAAGTAAACGGCTGAACCATAGCATTTCAATTGTGTCCTTCGGTTCCGGATTATATCCTCGGACCAAAAAAAAAAGAAAAAAAAAAGACAAAAGAAACTTTGTACTTACAATGTTAGCAATAAATTAAATTTACTGTGCTGTTGTACTTCTCTCACTGCAACAAGCTTTTCTTTTCAAGTTGAGTGGTTGTGAAGTAAATTAAATTAAATGACAATAGCAGTGACTAGAGTTTCCCATTAATATGCATGTTGTGTATCATGTATTGTTTGTCTCTGTTTTTTTCAAAGAAAAAAAATTATGGATACATAAAGGTAGTAATCACTCTATATATGAAGTTGATTCATTTTTTTCCTTCTTTCTATCATTTGATGAGTTGTGAGATACTAAGACCTAAATTAATTGGGTCCAATAATACCCCAATTCAACTATAGGAGACTGAGTTTACTTTGATATTGGATGAAGAGAGATTTTAAAAAAAAAAACAAAACAAAACAAAATACACATCATAATATTATTATCAAGCTGCCTCCATTTTTGCAATAAGTATCATCGATTAATAACAAGGTAAAGCATAGCATATGACATTTTTGTTTCACTTTGGACTGCAATGATTTAATGGAGTTGGATTTTTGAATTCCCAAGGCATCGCAATTTCACAAAGGCCCACGATGGAATGATGGCCAAAACATAAAAAGGACAAAGAAGAATAAAGGATGATCCTGACCCAAAAAAAGAAAGAATAAAGGATGATAGTAATCTAGTATTAAGAAAGACAAATTAACTAATAATAGTAGGGGAGGCTCACATAAAGATAGCCAAAACATTTTTTTTTAAATTTGCTGACGTGTCATTTTATTATGGGTGTTTTATAAAACCGGTTAATAAAATCTATTTTTAAACCATATATTTTAAATTCGGTTCGACCTAATTGGTTTAAATAAACTGATCTGAATCTTTTTCTTTTTTGTCCTTTTCTTAAATCCACCAAACTATGTCGTTTCACAATCCCTTCTCCTCCCTCAACCTCACTTTCACAGAAACTCTTTCATATCTCATATCTCATTGACTCGAGCCCAAATTTTCTCCTTCTATCAGCATCGGTCTCTCTCACTGTCTCCGACAAGCTCGTTGTCGGTCTCCTCCGGTCTCCATTCTTGTGTGCCTTCCTTGCCCTCGTCGTCACTGGCGGCAGTAGCAGCAGCTCCCGGACCTGGACGTCGTTGCCGCTCCGTGTCTTGTCACTGCCTTGCAGTCTGTCTTGCGCAGTCATTGCGCCCATCGACGCCGAGACAGAAGCAGCAGGTCCCCGACTTCCTCCTCACCTTCAACAAGTTGATTTTTGAAAGTTGATTTTTGAGTTTTTAAAAGCCAAATTTCATACTTCAAAGCCTCCGATCTCACCATTTATGTCTTAAATCATTATGATATGCCTAGCAATGAGAAAAGGGGCTGGTGAATATGGTAACTTGCGAGTGAAGCAAGGGAAAATGAATGATCAATGAGGATCAAAGATGATTATGTGAGATGCGGAGGATGGCGGTGGAAGTTCTTGTTATACCATGGGCCGAAGGGCCGTAATTGTTGATGATTTGGCTGGTTATGGATTTAACCATGAGCCAGATGACTAGATTATTGTCGTGTTACGGCGGAGCCATGATTATGGCTAAGTATAAATGCATATATGCTGTTGAATGAATTGTGAATGTTTGCACTTCCACTGTTGGAGATGAGAGTTTCCCTGGGAGAAAGTAGTGGCTAGCCACCACGTGCTCCAGGTTGAGACTCGAAGCTCTTTTGACCCTATGTCGTCCGGGTGGCCGGGCACTGTGAAAGTTCCGGATGAGCTCACCCCCATAAATATTCAATATTGAGGGTGATGGATGTGGATCATGATTATGATCAAGTTTATATTGAGTATAACTCGAGTTGGGGAGACACGACAGAGGGATAGTCCAATGGTTAGCTACCAGAACTTGTCGGGTTGGCTATATAAACTACAGATGATATCATCAGCCATTAGGGACAGGCATTCATCATATGCATACTATGTGATTTGTTTGAGACTGCTTACTTGACTGCATATTACTTGCTAATTGTCTAAATGCCTTATCTGTTCATATTTGTATATTTCTTGTTTGAAATAACTGTGTTTGCTATATTATACTCCTATTGGTGGTTGGGAGGTCTGAAGGAATTGGAAAGGGAAGTATTAGTTAGACTGAAGGATCTTTAGTCAGTTGCCATTTATGATTTAGTTTGTTTATAAGCTTTGAATTATCTGGAGGAAGTTCTAGGATTGCCTTCGGCTTTTCTCTATTATTATATATTATATATGTGGAAGCTGTTACCATACTGGGGACCTCTGGTTCTCACCCATGCGGATTTTGTGGTTTTCAGATGCGGGACGTGAGGTTTCTCGCTGAGGCATGCTGGAGACTTCTGGATTAGCGAAGATACCTTATTCTCGGGACTCTGTTTTGGCTTATATGTTTTGCTTAGATACTTTTATCTCCATTAAATAATACAACTGTGATGACTCCTCTTATAGGAGATTTTGGAGAATAGGTTTTCTGTATTTGTGTCCCTTTGGATTTTCTTTGGGGTTTTCCTTATTTTATCATATGTATATATTGCTATGCTCAGACCGGTTATCTTCGCAACCAGATTTTGAGTCTTGATATTCCTGTTTTTGACACTCCTTTGTATATATATAATCTCGCGTTGGCTTATCCTTTGTTCGTTATGTTATCAATCGAAGTGTTGCGCTTTCGAGTTGTGATTTTTGTTTACCCCTTTTTCTACAAAGACTCCTAGTTATAATCAATCATTCATACTACTATACGTACTAAATTTTTGTTTTAGAGGTCGTAATACCTTGCCATCTCTGAATTATGACTTAAGCATAAGACTCTTTATGGTAGGGTGTTACAGTGGTCACAGATGGTGATGAGGCAATGAAGGCAGCAATTCAAGAAATCTTCCCAAATGCAACTCACCGAGTTTTTCACAAGTTTCAAATATAACCTTCTAATTTGCTGATACAAGCAGACTTGAGAAGGGGATGTTAAATCAATCACTAGGACTAGTAAAACTATCTGCAAACTATGGCATATGTTCACAAAGTGATGAAATGTTTACTTCTAAGAAACAATTTGACATTTAACAATCCGTTACTGCACCTATATCAGAAGGTATTAAATTGCCTAAAATACTCAAACAATGATTCAAGAAATAAAAAATTCTCCTGGAGTACAACCAAACATTAAATTGCTACTGGTTTTTCTTTGATACACAGTCTAGCAGACCCATCATATATTAACCTCAATCCACTACTGCATCCTAATGAACTTCGGATATTGTCCTTGTTGTACGACGTGTTCTCCACAGCACAAATAAATTTGAGAGAAAAAGAAAGGAATTCAGCGAATCATAATGGATATCAAATAGTTTAAAATTTACTAATCACTAAGTTATAACAATGAAATAATTCATCCCTTATTATTGATACATGTAATAGCCACTGATTACTTCCATATGGTGGGATGGGAGCCCCATGGCTATTAATCAGTTCTGAGTCACCTAGCCCAAACCTTAACTGCACAGATGCATTTAATTCTGTATTTGGCACTACTGATGTATCTTGAAAAGTCATAGGGTCCTTGAGAAGCTCCTGTGAAAAAATGATACATGCAGTCAAAATTTCTATCAAGTATAACTACAGCATAGAATTTACTAGTTTATTTTAATTCATGTAACCACTAATGTAATATTGTATCTTACTAACCTCTTCTGTACCGAAGCTAGCTTGCGTCCCTTGAGAAGCCATAGGGTCTTTGGGAAGCTCCTATGACAAAAGAAGGCATAAAGTCAAACTTGCTATCAAGTATAACTACAACATAGAATTTAATAGGTTATGTTAATTCAAGTAAAGCATAATGCCATTTTGAATTTGACTGACCTCTTCTACACCAAAGCTAGCCTGTGTGCCACCACCAATCTTATCACCCAAATTGTCACCCTCATTCTTCACAGGACAATTCTTCTTTACATGACCAGCATTGTTGCATTTAGTGCACCTCCGTTTTCCTCTCTATTTTTTCTCCTTTGGTGCACCTTTTTGTCTTGACAATTGAAGGGTCACCAACAAAGTTCGGCATGGGAGAATCTCTTGTTCCTCTTTTCAAGCACGACTTTTGCTCTAGTGTTTTGGTCAAAGGAGAGACTTTATTCATAGTGTCATGGAAAGAAGGACCATCTTGAGCTCCTAAGAATACCATCTACGTAGCTGCCACTGATAATGCGTCATAGCGCATTAAAAGTTCTCTTTCTCTATCTTGCACAGTGCTTCCAGCTGAACTTTCATCCATATACTTTTTAGCATTCTTGGACCATCTTCTCAAAAGAAGACTTTCTGAAAACTTCTGTAAACCTACCCTTTTCATGGCACAAAACATGTGGCAACAGGGAATGCCTTCACTACTCCACCTACTACATTCACACTCCATATTCTCGGTGTTGCGCTCATAAAGTACGGTGTATATATGTTGCCCTCTGTCACACTCCTTAACTTTTAACACAACAGTAGTTGATATATTTTCCTCATTTATAACATCTAATGAAACCACTCCTTCAATCTCTGTTTTTACTTTGCCAAACATCTCTCGTGTGTAAACATTTGCAGCACAAAGCTCCAATGCAGCTAAGCGAGTTGTTAACACAGGCTCTCCGTACACTGTCTTAAATTGAGAAACTAATTTGTTGTGTCTATAATAGAGCATGTTCAAGATTCTGGACTAGCTCTAAAAGACTTTGACGAATGCCAATAAACCTCTTGATGAAGTTGTTTATCCTTTCACACCTTGATGTTGTTCTAAATCCAGCACATAATTTATCTCGCAAGTAGGCGCTTACCTAGCTTTTTCTCTTTTGATACTCATTTTGTACCCATTCACTTTCCTCCAACCCATATTTTTTATCACATTTTTCCTATATTCTTCGAATTCATTCGGATGCCATGGAGAATACAAACATTTTCTGAAGTCGTCGGAAAAACTTTTGCTTTTTATGTTTGCTGTTACATTTTTCTAAATGTGCCAACCACATAATCAGTGAGTTACATTTGGGAAGATTTCTTGAATTGCTGCCTTCATTGTCTCATCACCATATGTGACCACAACACTAGGAGACTTGTTCAGCATGACATCTAGAAAGTTTTGCAACAACCACGTATATGTTGCCGTTTGTTCGTTCTCTATCAAGGCAAACCCAGATATGCATGTTTGACGGTGATGGTTATAACCCGAGAAGATTACCAACGGTCTTCTGTACTTATTTTTCTGATAGGTTGTATCAAATGCAAGTACATCTCCAAAGCACTGATAATCCGCCCTACAAATGCCATATGCCCAAAATAGATTTGCCAGCCGACTTTCATCAGTAGCACTGTACCTTGCCATGGCCATGGGGTCAACATCGGCTTTTCCAAGTAGATAGCTAATTGTTGCATTAGAATCCCCACCAATGAACTTTGCACGACGAGTTCTTTCAATGTGGTTATATATCCAGATCCTTCTTTGTGAACTCGACATTAGCATAACCCTCCGCTTGGCCTACCATTAGTCCCATTATCTTAGAGCTTGGTAGACCATTATCGTGCATGGTGTTTGCCTGAGCCTTTTGAGCCTCATTCATCCCACGGTGGTTCGAATTAGGTGTACCAAGCATTGGGGAACAAGATCATGGTTGTGCTTCTCAACTAATTTTTTAACTCTCCAAACTGAAGTTTTGGTGTCAAAGTACACCGCAAGCATGGCTTCGCAACCCGTACGAGTCAGCGCTTTATGCTCCCTCTTCCTGTTCAAATTAGAAATGTATTTATCGGCTCTCTTTCCTTCCTTGTTGTAAAAAAATTGTCTTCTGCGTTGTGTTCCATCTTTTCCATGCACTGTATCACCCTTGCAAACTCCGAACACAACACACTTTGCATAACGCACATACAAGTTATAAGCTGCATCCGATGTTTCAAATGTCTGATTTATAATACCATCGGCCGTCACAACAACACACTTGCTACTGCTGCCACCGCAATCACAAGTGTAATTTACATTCTCTTCTACATAAGTCATCAAGCAATCTTCAACGTTGTCTTGTGAATTGAGTGGTTCCGAATCAACATCTATTGCACCCAGACTCATTTTCTTTCTAATTTTATATATGTAAAAAAGTAAAAATTTTACCCCCTATACAAGAACAGGTAGAAGTAGGAGATAGCTTCATAAAGCATCTTAACCTAAACTAAAAAAATAGACTAAAATGAAAACTAACAAGAGCTCTGTATGCAACACAAACTTTAAATAAAAAATTGATAAATTAAAATCAAGTTACGAAGAAAAAACACAACATGCAAAGAGGAATTGTTAACTTGAAACATTAATATTATGAAGTTAGTGTGATTCAATATAATCTTTTTCTTGCATAGGTAATTTGCAATTCCTACACACCACAAGGTGAGCCTATCCCTACAAACAAGAGACATTAAGCTGCCGAAATTTTCAGTAACCCAAAGGTCTAAGCTGAAGTTCCATGGTATATATTATGCTCTTAAAAGAAAGATAACCAAAAACCAACTATTTCCTTCTTATGTTTAAAATGATTTAGTATCTACCTATATTATGCATAATGCTGCAAATTTCTTTGACATATGAAGATCAATGACCAAAAAGAAAGATATTTGATAATTGACATTTTCAACTATAATTAATGGTTTTATGTTTAATTTTTCAAAGGTATGGAATAGAACAAGAGTATACCTTACTTTAAACAAATGTGAAATGGCCTCTAGGTTGGCCTACTGGTGGCTATCCTGGCCCTCAGGTAATATGTTGTGCTTACTTTTTTCTGTTTTGTTCACATTTCACCATAACTTGTGAGTTTCATGATGCAGATTTAATTATGCTGCTTGTTTATTTTGTTCACATCTTCCTAAAATTCTAAGTTCATGATATATAATTTGCTTTTTTCTAGTACAAAGAGCATGAGGGAAGATGGAGGCTTCGAAGTGATAAAAAAGGCGATTTTGAATCTATCGCTTCGCCATGTGGATCACATTAGCGCATATGGAGAAGGAAATGAGAGAAGGTTGACAGGAAAGCATGAAACAGCCAGCATAGACACATTCTCTTGGGTATTGCTACCTTATTATTGTTAAAGCTTAAGACAGTAATAAAGCAAGAATTTTATCTTCTATGGAAACGTCCTAATAGCATTGAACTTGCAGGGAGTCGCTAACCTTGGTTGCTCAATCCCTGTGGGAAGAGACACAGAAAAGAATGGCAAAGGTAAGTTTCCAGTAAAATTGCAGTAGGTTGAGTTGAAGAAATTGTAATATTAGACTACCTATTCCTTCTTTAGAATATTTGCTTTGCTAAATTCTAATGTATCAACTTCAATTTACTAATGCTAATGTCACATATACTGCTATGAAAAAATGCTATGCATCCCTTTTTTATTTGTCTAAAATCATCCCGTTAAGTAGGTAGTCTATAAAAATATAAAATTCTAAATTTTTGTTGCATCTTTCTAGCACTTAAATTCGGACAGGAACTCTAGCTATGTAACATTATTTTTCTGGTATTACTTTTCTCAATTGAATTTTACTTCCGTTCCAATTTTACCTCTGCAATTATATTTTTTATGTTACTGTTTTCCTTTCATCACTACTTTTTATTTCAAAATTCATTTTAATTTTAGTTACCAATTTTTTGCATAGCCCATTTAATTCTGTTTGATCCCAATTATACAATTATTAATAAAATAGTAAAAAAACTCCAATTTTGACTTCAATCATTCATACAGTTCATCTTTTTATGAATACCCATTGCCCATATTGGTGATCTTCACTCAATGTGATTATTTTTGACAAAAAAATCAAACACAGCAACCAAACACAAAAGAGACGAACAGAAAAAAATTTGTTGAAAACTCACCAAATTGAGACTAGGTTGTGCGAAGGAAGCCGAGGAGTTGCTGAAGGCAAGGAGGAAGTCGGGGACCTGCTGCTTATGTCTCAGCGTCGACGGGCGCAATGACGGCGCGAGACTGACTGCGGGGCAGTGACAAAACACAGAGCGGCGACGATGTCCAGGTCCGGGAGCTGCTGCTACTGCCGCCAGTGACGACGAGGGCAAGGAAGGCACCGAGAATGGAGACCAGAGGAGACCGACGATGAGGTTGTCGAAGACAATGAGAGAAACTGATGCTGATAGAAGGTGAAAATTTCGGCTCGCGTCAATGAAATATGAGAGATGAGAGAGTTTATGTAAAAGTGAGGTTGAGAGAGGAGAAGAAATTGTGAAACGACATAATTTGGTGGATTTAAGAAAAAGATAAAAAAAAGATTCGGACTGATTTATTTAAATCAGTTAGATCAAAGCAAATTTAAAACATTTTATTTAAAAATAAATTTTATTAACTGATTTTATAAAACACCAATCATAGAGTGACATGTCAACAATTTTAAAAAATATTATTTTGGCCATCGGTATGTGAGTCCCCAGTTACCAATTAAAGGCATCATTACTTACTAAAAGCATGTGATCTAAATGAATATATATATATATATATATATATATATATATATATATATATATATATATATATATATATATATATATATATATATATTTCAAATATACTTGAAATCGACAGAATCACTGTTAGAACAGCAATATAATACTAGGTACAAAATTCAATTGCATTTCTTGTTAGGTTATTGTATCTAGCTATGTTACTTATCATTTCAATGAACAGTTTCACATTTATAAATAAATTCCTATTTCTCCATTTGTGTCTTATGCGAAAATGGCACAAAATTAATATTAATAAAATTATTTCAAAAAAATACAGAACCAATACTTTTTATTAATATTAGTTAATATTTTAGATTAATATATTATTTTTATAATATTAAAATTTAAGATTTAAAACAAATTTAATATTAATAAAAAATAATAAATTTTTATTAGTCTTAATATTACTCGTATTTTACATCATGATATAATTTCGTATCTATTAATTAAATTATTATTAATTAAGAGTGTGTAAAAATGTTCATGAATCGTGATATTATATCACCTTGTGTGGTTATTATTATATTTGCTAGTTATTAAGGGCAAAGGCTGTTAGCTAGTGATCCAAGTGTCAGAAATCTAGGGTTAATCCTTGCTTATATAATAAGTTAATAACTCCCCACCACCTTAGATGGACCAATTGACTCTTGGATCTTGTCAACTCTATATACAACCCTCATCAACGGTCAATTGGTCATTATTCTACGGAAATAATCATCATGATCATCACCAAATATGGAGCCAACTTATTACATACATAGTCAATCTCAACATGATCCAATTGATTATTCATGTGAAGGAATATAATTTTGAATCACAATCCTATGAATTAGTCTAATATTTCCATAAGGGGCCAAAGATTATTTTAGAGTAAAATTGATATTCAACAATTTTTTTTATTATACATATTAGACAGATAAATTTTTAAAATTTTTTATTGTAAGATAGTTAGATCTTGATAAATATACTTACTACAAGATAAATTAGTTACTAAATAAAAGTTCTTAAAAAATAAAAATTAATTAAGAAGTCAAATGACATATCTGAAATTTCTTATTATTAACCATTTTGGATATTTACCAATTAAGTTAAAACAAGAAATGCATAGTGGCAGATACTTCGAAGAATAGATGACAAATCTAAATTAAGATTCTAAGAGATTTAATTTATTCCTCCAAAAATTGTGTTTGTATGTAAATTGTATTTTAAAAGAGAAAAGAAATAAATTGAAGAACTTTTGAACCATGGCAAAGAACATTTCACACATAAAACAAATTAAAGGGCATCGTCATCACCAACTACAAAATAAGTTTTTTTTTTTTGTTGCTATTTGTTGGGAATAAGACACAATTCCCCCTTGAGAAAACACCTTTGACAGAGAAATAAAATAGACACAATCACAACACAAGAATTTAACGTGGAAACTCCAATTACCGGAGAAAAAACCACGGCCGTTGTCAAATGACAACCAGAGAATATCACTATGTGAAAATTGTTACAACACATAGACTTCTTTCTCTCACCGGCACCCCAGTACACCCACACTCTTTCAAAGCAAATATCTAACTACACCTCACAACACTCTCTAATCAAAGAGTACAGAGGAAAAGAAAAATCAGATACAAGCTTAAAGTGTTTCTGACTGGTGCAAAAACAAATGGAGAACTTAGCCTCATATTTATAGCCTAGGCCACCCACTCCATTTGCTATCCTAAGCAATGTGGGACTAATTCAACCAAATCCTAACAATCTCCACCTTGATTGAAATAGTCACACATCTTCAGCTTCCATTGTCAACACCGACAATTCTTTGCTGCCATTGTCTATACCGACAATCATAGTTCAGAGAACTATCATACTCCACCATGAAAGTATACTCACTTGGAATTAGACCACTCCAAGAATTTCGCCTTGGTACAGATCGAAACCTTGCTGAAAATTCATGGTGCAACTTCCAAATTGGCTTTTCCTGGAAGTTCTTCAGCCATCGACCTAACTCCGCCACACACCTTGCATCTCAACGCCAACCAATGCCCGTGTGCAATTGTGGACCTGATTGCCACAACTCATCCTTATCCATGGCAGTGCGGTAATACCATGAGGATACTTCTTGTCTTCTAGAGAACATCATCTTCTCTCATAGAGAGAGCAACCAGAGATCTTCTCCTTCAACGCCTTGTGCAAACCTGATTGTATCAACACATCCTTGACTTGTACTTGCCACAAGCCAAAATTGATTCTTCCATCAAATTTCTCTATTTCAAGCTTCACAGCACTTGAATATCCAGACATTGTTGCAACCGTATACTGGAATAGTATAACTCAACTGTAGACCGTGCACTAGGAAGGGTCCCCAGGAAAGAGAGGTGGGTCACAATGGACACACTTAAATACCAAGTCTTTCCTTAGCCAGAACCTTTTCCAAACTGCACTCTCACAGAGTCACACTGCCTTCCAGCAACAACAACAGCAACCAAAGATCAACCTCAAGCCACAGGACAAAATTCTTTTCTGATGTGGAAGGTCAGACTAGGCTGCAACCACAGAGCATACTAAGAATAAATCCCACCGAACCGAAGCTCTGATACCACTTGTTGGGAATAAGACACAATTCCCCCTTGAGAAAACACCTTTGACAGAGAAATAAAATAGACACAATCACAACACAAGAATTTAACGTGGAAACTCCAATTACCGGAGAAAAAACCACGGCCGTTGTCAAATGACAACCAGAGAATATCACTATGTGAAAATTGTTACAACACATAGACTTCTTTCTCTCACCGGCACCCCAGTACACCCACACTCTTTCAAAGCAAATATCTAACTACACCTCACAACACTCTCTAATCAAAGAGTACAGAGGAAAAGAAAAATCAGATACAAGCTTAAAGTGTTTCTGACTGGTGCAAAAACAAATGGAGAACTTAGCCTCATATTTATAGCCTAGGCCACCCACTCCATTTGCTATCCTAAGCAATGTGGGACTAATTCAACCAAATCCTAACACTATTAACTACAAAATAAAATAATTGCGATTATATGTTTTCTTCTTGTATTGGGTGCTGCATGCAATAATTATTTGCTGCTTCCGTGGGTGTCTTTATCTTGAGGATAAGACTTTTCTCTGCAAATTCCTTCTCATTTTCCATTTCATGTTCGAACAAAATGGACTAATATTGTACCCATTGGTATATATATATATATATATATATATATATATACATAATGTTTTATTTTCTCATTCCCTTGGATTTTTTGTTTTTATTTTCCACACGGTTTTGCTTCCAAAAAGATAATCAAGTAGATATGTGCAGATAAATTGTAGAATTTAATTAACTAACATTAGATATGCCTGCGTTACAATTTGTTTTACTTTAAAATATAAAATATATGAATAAATGCGCAATTTAATTGCTATATACTATATTGAACAAAAAAAAAATCATAATTGTTACAACTACTTATATTTTGTATGACTTGACTTGGAAGATAGAAAATAATTGAATTAAATATTTACTAATTAATGATATTTGTGTATGTGCAGTTATTTTATGTTGACCATTTTTATATAGATTATATAAATAAATTCATATATATTCTAATTACAGACCTAGTATATTCTAATTATTTTTGTTTGAGAATATCCAAATTCTCGAAACTAGAGAAAATGAAAATATAAAAATTAAAATGAAAAGAGAAGGTTTGTCTGTTTGACTTGTTCCTTATATATTCCCACTTAACAAGCCTAAGCTTTATCTGCTACCAACACTTCAATCTTCTTTTCTTCATTCACTTCTCAATTCTTCCCATTACCTTCGTTCTCTCCCATACCAAAAAAAAAAGATGGTTTCCGAACCCGAACCAGAATCAGAATCCGAACCCGAATCTGAGTGCACCGAAATCCCCATCGATAACGATCATCCCTACCTCCACTACCAAGAAGAAGAAGAAGAAGAAGAAAAAGAGAAACACAAACCGAAAGTAGACCTACTATCTCGTAATCTCGCTTCTCCTCAGTATTCCGATAACAGCCACGACTACGACGACGATCACAACGAAGACGACGAAGAAGACGACGAGGAAGAAGAAGCCGTAACAAACAAACAAAATCATTTCAACGACGAAACGCTCATCCATCCTCATTCACTCCTTCCATCTCCCGCGCCGCCACACACTTTAAAATCCACGTCACCACCTCGAAACGAGGACGTTTCCTCCGGAATCGGCACCTTCATCAGACAGCGAAGCTCCGGCCTCTCGGACGCAATCTTAAAGAGGATCTCGACGTTTCGCCAAAACGACGACGTTTCGGACAAGAAGAAGGTGGAAATCATGGAGTTCAACCTCTCCGGTGTCAAGGTGGTAGTAGAGCAGAAACAGGAGGAAGTGAATCAACTGAAAGGAAGAATCACCTTCTTCTCGAGATCGAATTGCAGAGACTGCACCGCCGTGAGGAAATTCTTCAGAGAGAAAGGACTTCCGTACGTTGAGATAAACATCGACGTTTTCAGGGAGCGTGAGAAGGAGTTAATGGAGAGAACCGGAGTCTCAGCGGTGCCGCAGATTTTCTTCAACGAGAAGATGTTCGGCGGTTTGGTGGCGCTTAACTCGCTGCGTAGAAGCGGCGATTTCGATCGGAGGGTGGCGGAGATGCTGGCGGAGAAGTGTCCCGACGTAGCGCCGGCGCCGCCGGTGTACGGTGTCGATCCTATAAATCATGATAGGAAAGACGAACTTTATGATCAGATTAGGTTCGTACGGCAGAAAATTGTGATCAGTGATCGGTGGAGGAGGATGAAGATCGTGAGGGACTGTTTCGTTGGCGAAGAGCTCGTTAATGCTTTGGTTGAATACCTTGGTTGCGCGCGTAGCGAGGTACGTATGACATACGTATGCGTATACAGCATGCTTACAGCTTACGTATTCTATACTATTCTTTCGTTTCTTTAATTTGTTGTAGATATCTTTTACGGTATATACTATTAGGAATTGATAAAATTTTGATAAATGATCCTTGAAACCAAATTTTAGAGCCACTATTTTTGACATTTATGAATCGATTTAGACATCTGATGTATGTATAATAAAACAAAATGCTTCCATCAAAATATAATAAAATAAAATATTACATTAGTTTTGTGGATGTAGTAAATATGATAAAATGTTTTCATTGGTAATTAACATAGTTGAGATTTTTAGTTTGTAAATCCTTATTTATTTAGGAATTATTTTCCGTGTGTCCAATAAATATAAATAATTTGTTATAGCGCCTACAATTAAAAGCTTAGAATAACTATATGAAATTGTTGATTTTAAAATTTAGAGCTCTTGCTTTAAAATATTAAGTGTGATACTGATTAGTAAAAGTGAAGGAGAAGGTGCGAGCGTGAGAATTTTTTATTTGTTTTCTGCATTGATGAGAAGCATTAGATATGGAACAGAACTAGAGAAGTTTAGAACCATAAGCTGTAATAATGACACACATGGGGGCCTATGATGATAACAAGGACTCGTGCACTACTAGGTTTTAATTTTGTTTCCAAAACAATGGGGAACAAAACAGCTCTACCACAAGAAGTACCTATGTTACATTACATCCTAGGTGTTATAAATAAAAAATATTATATTGTTATACTTTCAGATAATTCAATTTTTTATTTTGGGAATACAGTATACGATTTTATTTTGTGTTTTTGATATGAAGTATAAAAATTTAATTTATATTTACTGAAACTTAAGCAGGCCTTCGTTGGACACCACTAGTTAGAATTGAGTTTCTAAGGCCCGTGAATTTTTATAACGTCAGCTTAGTGCATGTTTGGGCGCTATTATTTTGTTAAAAAAAGATCTTTTTTCAATGAAAAAAGATCTTTTTTTATTTTTTAACGTATTTGGCAAATTTCTAGTAGTAAAAGTAAAAATACTAGTAAAATAAAAAAAAGATCTTTTTTGAGATGCTGTAATTTACATCTTTTTTTAAAAGATCTTTTTTCCTTAAAAAAAAAGATGTTTTTCATGTAATAAATAAACAAAAAAGTACTTTTATATTGTTATACCCAAACATAATTGATAGATAAAAGACCTTTTTACATGAGATATCCAAATATAAAATTACTTTTACTTCTCTATAAGATCTTTTAAAAAAAGATAACTCCAAAAAAGATCTTTTCTTAGAAGCTCACCCAAACAAGCCCTTAATCACACAAAGGGCCCAATTTCAAGAGTTGTAAAGTGCGCGGAATTGTGGTGTCTTTCATGCTTCATTTCGTCCACACAATAACTTCCTTTTTTTTAAAAAGAAAACTAATATTCCCAGATGTTTTGAATTGATCAATTAATATATGGTGTCACGAGTGGTGACTCATGCTTAACCCTTGCTCATTCAGCACGGTATGTTGATTACTTGATTGCCATCCACTACGGTGGCGTCAGTGACTAACTAATTTTTAGTTGAACTTTTTTGTTAAATAAACAAATGTTCAATAACCATAATACTACAGTACTACTTGGAAAGGAAGTTATCCGTGCCTCTAAATCATAGGGTACATCACAATTACAAATAAAAGTTATGGCTAGTGTTAATATTGATCATTATATTCAAAATACCAGAAATTAGTTATTAAATTAACTATTATATATATAGTATTTTCAAATAGAATAATTAAAAATTTTGAGTATAGTAATCACACTTTTCATAAATCAGCTACTATTTAATTATTTATAAATTTCATTACAAATATAAATATATAGTCATTTTATATTATTATATGAATAACGAGTGATTTATAATGTCTATATTATAGCATAGTTGAAATGAGTCTTAAGTAAATCAAACACCTTATTATCTAAGTCGATACAATTTCATTGTAGGTAACAACATCCCTAGATCGTAAAAGCCTTGCCATTCCAATGCTACATGTTCACTATGTTCTTTAGTACCCCCACTTTTTAAACAGTTGTCAAAACTTTGTTTTTGTAAATGTATCATATATTGTTTCCCCCAAGACTAAGATGCTTTACATTTTGGAACAAATGTGTAGGCTGTAGTGCTCGGAAAACAGTTAGCCAGGAAGCACTTCATCCACCATGTTTTCGGGTAAGTAAAGCGCTATTGAACCTAAGAAGACCAGGCGGATAACAATATGAGCCACAAGTAGTAGTTGATGATATTTTCTTACTGGAATTGGCAACCTTTTGTGTTTTTTTTAAAATGAAGGGAACATGATTTTGAGGAGGGAAATCACGTATACCGTTTCCTTGAGCATGAACCTTTTATCGAAAGTTGCTACAATTTCCGTGATGCCACAAATTATAATGAACCAAAGTCTGCAGCTGTTGTTGGCGACAGGCTTACCAAGATTATGTATGCCATTCTTGAGTCCTATGCTTCTGATGACAGACAATATATTGATTATGATGCCGTTAGACAAAGTGAAGAATTTCGTAGGTATGGGAATCTTATAATATACATGATGCGTTAATTTGTTATGTATTAATTTTTGTTGCATATATATTGGATGCAAATTAAATATTTGTTGATGTATGTTCATCTACTTATGGATTATATATTGGTTTTTGATTTAGTATAATTCAATTTAGTCTATTATATACTGAAATCAATATTTGGTTTTTCACATTTCAACCATGTATTTGTTAAGTCTAAGTTATCAATATTAGTTATTTCAATTATGGTAATTCTATTTTTGAAATAACTAACTAATTTAGCTAATATTGATAACTAATTTCAATGACAACTCCTAACTACATCAATTAAAAATAAGATTTTTAGATAATTTATAAGTATGAGACATATAGTATGCTAGAGAGTCTATAATATAACACTTTTCAACACATAATACATCACTAGTGGATTATAACTCTTAAGGGTCGGCTTAAAATTAATCGACGGAATACAATGTTAGAAGACTAAAATGTTACAATGTTACCATTTAACGGTAAATGATAAAGGTATGTCCAAAGAGAACATAGTTATTATACTATATGTCTAAATGATATACCTCGTGTCTGAATATTCAATATTCTGTTTAAAGTTATTTCTCATTGTTTTACTCAATGCAGGTATGTAAATATGACAGAGGATCTCCATCGGGTCAACCTATTGGAACTATCAGAAAACGAGAAACTTGCCTTCTTCTTAAATTTGTATAATGCCATGGTCATCCATGCTATTGTTAGAATAGGTTATCCAGAAGGTGTAATGGAAAGAATGTCATTCAATACCACTTTTCAGTATTTAATTGGAGGCAGCCCTTTTTCTATATCTGATATAAAAAATGGTGTCCTCAGATGCAATCAGAGGTCAGCATATTCCTTAGGCAAACCCTTTGGCACAGGAGACAAGCGATTGGAGGTAAAAAATTTCCACAATATTCAATGTTGATAGATAGTCATGTACTCTTTCAATGTTATAATACTGAGTTTGCACTTAATAACCTTTAAAAGATCATGTATAAGTCAATTTAATATTTTAAGGATTTTAGGCCTCTATTTAGTTTTTGAAAGATTCTTAAATTCCACCTTGATGTGTCACTCATAAGTCATAACATTAACAGCGTAACAAAACTAATTGAAAGACCAACTTATTGATTCTGCTGACGACTAAATTGAAACATTAAATCATTGGAAGATCAAATTAATTCAGAAAACTTTAATATTAACTTTTATATCATCTGCTATATTTAGTGTTCTTTTTATTATTATTATTTGAAGAAGTTTAACTTGTTCATGACAATTCGCAGGTTGTTCTTGTCAAGTTTAATCCGTTAATTCACTTTGGACTTTGTATGGGTTCAAAGTTCAGTCCAAAGATTAGATTCTTCTCAGCTCAAAGAGTAGAAGATGAATTAAGAGGTGCTACAAGAGACTTCTTTGAGAATAATAATGGAATTGAAGTGGACCTGGAGAAGAGAACAGTTCATCTCACTCCGCTTTTAAAGTGGTAATTAATATTAAGCAATAAACTTGGCACCAAGTTCCTTATATCCATTTCATCCAATTCTGAAGTGAAACAATAATGACAAACAGTTTTCTTGAAATGAGCAGCTTAAAAATGAGATTTGGATGAAGTTGATGTAAGGAACCTTAGTCTGAGTTTGTTTTTTCAATCCTTTTGGAATACCTTGGCTAAGGCTGATTTTCATTTATACCTCCCATCTTATGGAAACATTATTATATTGGCAGGTTCGGTGGTGATTTTGGTACAGAGAAAGATATACTAAATTGGGTACTTAATTACTTGAGTCCCAGTAAATCAGGCCTTTTGTCTCATCTCTTATGTGATGCTGGCCCTGTTAATGTTTCCTACAAGAATTTTGATTGGTCAATGAAAACTTGATTAGGTAGCAACCCCATTATTTGATTCAGCAACTGAATGAATGTCTGAATTCAAGGTAATGTTCATTGCACATGTCCCGGCTTTTGACATGTTTTTCCTTCCAAATGAGAGAGAGTTGGAGTGATATCATACCCAAAACAAATAGATAATTCAGAGATAGATATGATAATTCAGAAGCTCTAGATGTTTTACTTTTCAATGGAGTTGGTTTTAATAAGTAGAAATTTTAAAGTAGTGAGAGATTATTGACTATGATAATGTTGTAAACCACTTCAGAGTTGTGTCTCTTTTTTAAGGTCGTGGTGCATGTTATAGCAAAGAAGTAGAATATTGTTTATCTCATACAAGAGTGCGTATCATTATTCTCTTTATTCTTTCCAACCTTCTTTCTTTTTCCAATTGCTACTTTGATACAAGGGAGTTGTTGATGGTATCTATGCCTATACATACATCATTCTACAAAGCAACAAACTAAACTGTTTTAAAGGTTATCAATGACTTAGAATAAGGAGGTTGAATCGATGGTCCTTTTTAAATTTGTGCACTTTTAACTTGAAACTTGATTTAACTTTTGAATTATACTAAATTATTGTGACTTCTGCTAAGTTGATTAAGTAGAATATATTTTTATTTTGTCTCTTAACAATAAAAACCAAAAATAGAATAGAGGAGAAATTACACAATTATATATCTTGATTTAACCACCTTGTTAAATGTGGTTTACATCCGGTCTCCACCATAATTGTGGTGGAATTTCCACTATCTTTCACAAAGATTACAATTTTCTAGAATTCTATTCAATTCTATTTGGGACAAACCAAACTTTTACCCAAACTTAATTTGGCTAAGTTTACTTCTTAGACTTTCAACCACTAAGTGCTCACCCAACTTAGTAAAGTAATTCCCTCATAATCATGAATACAAAACAAAAATACATATAAAAGAGTTTGAAATAATTTTATGACTTTTCTCTAAGATTACAAAACAAAAATCCATAATGCAGCAACATCATAAAACAATTTAAACAACCAATAGCAACCAGCACAGTGCTAAGCAGCACCAATTAAGATGCTAAGAAGCACCAATTCTGTAATCAAATAGCCTAATTAGTTCAATTCATTTTACATATTCACTTCCTCTCTTGTTATCAAGAAGGTGAAATATGCCATGCACAAAATGTTATTAAGCAGAAACAGTCATCAGTTCAAAGTTTAAATCTCATCGATCAGATTACAGTTATTCAGATAAAGTAAAGAGTACAAAAAATAACATAAACAACAGAAACAGTATTAAGCAGCAGTAACAGAGACAATGGACTAGACATCAGATTTCTCATCATCGGTTTCTAAAATTTCTTCATCTTCTTGATCAGTTTGCATCTGTTCATCTTTTAAGGAGTCAATGTACTTAAGAAGCACTTCAACCCGACTTTGAGACTTTCTCAAAAAATTTTCATTTTGAATTGCCAGTTTTCTTACTAGCTTGCTTGAGTTGATCAAATATTTGGTCAAGTTCACAAATTCTTGGAGAACATCTTTCACTACTCCATTGACCAAATACTTGTTGGAGGAGGATGTACCAACAGCCGAGGGAGGAAGACTTTCATCTTCTTCTTCTTCCATGACAGGGTTTTCCAGTTCTAGTCCCTTTTTTCTTGGATTGTATCACTGCACTACCGCCTTTCAGATAAGAAGTTCTATACTCGTTTCTCATCAGTTAGATCAATACTAAAATATTCGAAAAAAATAGGCTAAAAATATGCCATATGATAATGAAACATTTCTGTCACTGGGAATACAATCATACATGTGATGCATAAAAAGAGATTTCAGCTTTGTTGAGAATGATATATTGAACTAAAGTGTCACAGAGAATAACTCTTTGATACGAACTACTTTCAGGCAAGAGAATATGAGAGATGATTCGGTGTAGTTGGGCTCTAACAGAACCTAGAGACCGGTGGTTTGGCATGACACCATTCATGAGAAAAATGTTCAAACTTATATTAGGCAAAACATCTTTGTGTGAAATACCAAAATCATTATCTCACTTACCCCAGGTGTAAGCATTCACACCTGGGTCATAATAATCAATGATTTCACTGATGAATTCTTTATTTAAATAAATTTCATGGTCCTTAACATATGAATGAACAATTTCTTCATGATAGTATATATTTGCATAGAATTCTCGAACTAACTCAGGATAAACTGTTTTTTGAATTTTAAAAAGGTTTTTCCCGTGCAAGTAAACAATATTTTCAACAAAGTTCAAATATTTTTTAGCCAATAATGCGTCTAAATTAGCCAAATATATTGAACATAAAGGGCGATTAATCACAATAACCCCGTGAAATTTGAAGTTCATGCTTGAAGAGAAATGAAAGGAGTCAAAGTGAGAATGAGGGCGGTTACCGAAGTGGGACTTGAAGCCGACAGGATCAAGGTTATCAGGTTCCTTTACAGGGTGAAGAAAAAGGCAACGGTTACCTTTAGTCGAACGATTTGGGAATTCTTTAGGAGTAGAACGTAGTCGTGAAGAGGATCGAGGAGGAGGAGACGTTGGTGGTTCCTCCGCTGCCATTGGTTTCTTACCCTTGGTCACATTTGTCCTAGAGGTGCTAGCATCTGAAGGCGCTGTTAACGACAGGCAGTGAATTTTGTTCAAGCCATAGTCTCGGAAACAGAAGAAGAATGTGAAGAAGATTGAAAATGAATATGAATGTGGGTTTGTGCTTTATTTGTTGGAAAAGGATTTGAGAAAGAAGATTTGCTAGAAGAAAATGGATGATTTCAATTGTTAAAAAAAAATTGAAGGAGTAAAATGTGATTTTTAATTTTTTATTATTTTTTTATATTTTTTTATTATATTTATAAAATTAATAATAAAAAATTATATTTTACTTTTTTTAATTATTAAAAAAAATTGAAAGGATGCATTCCTTTGCTAGAATATCTCTGGAAGTAGCCAACTTCTTTTTCATTATAATGAAAACTAATGAGTGTAGTTTTATGAAAACAATAGAAGTCAGACGAAGAATATGAACGCTTTTCAAAGAGTAACTGCAATGAATGATGGTTTTAAAAACACAAAAAGATTTTTTAAAATAATTTGAAAAGATGTTTAAAAGAATTTAATAAATACATATAAGTAAGCATGTGAAAAAACAAGTCAAAAAATCTTTGAGAATTTAAATATGATTTAACTTAAAAAAATTAAATAAATAAAAAATATTGTGAATATATGATAAAAAAATTGATGAGGTCTATGTCTTTTCATAGATTTAATTAATATTCAATTTGATTTTTAAAATTTTAATAGTTTAATTAGATCTCAAAATTAACAATTCTAACTCACATGAACTTTTAAGTTAATTTCCATTAATGATGTATTGATGTGGTATATTAATTTATTGTGACTAAGATTTCTCATCAAAATTTTATATGATAAAAATTTATAGAACTCTGAAAGTTTAATTATTTTTTTTAGAATTACAAAATTTTTAAGTTGAACTTGTTATTATCGTTTTTCTGAGAATATTGAGATGTCAATCAAATTTTTAAGAAGTTTAATAGATATTAGATACATAAAATTTAAACATAGAATCTAAATTTTTGTAAATTAACGTATAAAATTAATATATTATTTATGAAAATTAATTTAAAAATTAATATAAATTACTATTATAAATTTTAGTGTCAAATTAAATCAATTATAATTTTAAACATCAATTTAATTCAATCTCAAATTTGACCAAACCGAGTATCATATATAAAACATTCAGATATTGTAGGGTGCCATATGATTACGAAATAATCCATTAGTTCAAATCATGCTCTAAGTTTTAGTACTTCTGTTTTTGGCCAAAAGAAGGGAGAAATTGGGCTGTCTCAGTGCATAAAAAACAATCTTTGGGCCTTTGTTTTTAATGACAAAAAGTGAAACGAGTATCTTCCATCTTCAACGATCTACGCAGCTTCAATGAAAACTTGTTCAGGACCCAAAAGAAAAAAAAAAAAAAAAGAAACCTTGTTAGCACATAGCAGGGCTCACTCCTTCGCTCACTCATTCTTCTTCCTTTTCCCCTTATTTCCTTTGATATTCCGACAGCTCTCTTCACAAGTCTTCGGCGAAGCCACAAGATCATTCTAGAACCTCGCCTCACCAGATATGAGCGACGGTCCAAAGAGACAAGGCGGACGCCCACTTCCTCCGCCGCCAAGAGGTCCCCCCGGCCCTCCTCCTCCTCCCCCTCGCCCCCGCGTCGAACCCGTCGATCGCGAAAAGGTTCTCTCTCTCTCTCTCTCTCTCTCTCTCTATTAAAATTTGCACTCAACGCCACTATTATTTTATTTTTGCAGACTTGCCCCTTGTTGCTCCGCGTCTTCACCAAGGTATACTTTTAAGTTTTAAGTTACAAAATGCAATTCCTGAAAGCTTTGAAGCCATTTGTGTTTTTATTTATTTATTTTTTTGTGGTTGTTGAGGAGGGGAGTCATCACACGATGGAGGACTTTGCTGTGAGAGGGAAAGAGCCATCGGAGGAGGTTCAGATTTACACCTGGAAGGACGCTACTCTTCGTGAATTAACCGAGCTCGTAAATCCTCTAATTCTATGCATTTTTCTTTTCTTTTGCTTTCTCGCAATTTCTTATATTGTGCTTCTTTCTCAGTGTTTTTAGCTTAGGGTTTTAGTTGAAGAAGGAATGTGATGATAATGATGATGAAAGGTATATAGTTAATATTAGATGGTTTTTCACATGGAATGAAATTTAGGGTTCTAATTTAGTTTATTGTGTTAAGTTACCACATTGGGAGTTTTTGTTTTTCTGGAGGCACTGAAAGGGTGTTAAATAGGTTTGTGGGTTGGACGGAATATTACTGATTCAATAGCACGAGATGAAGCAAGAGCTTGGTGCCATTCTATTATTGAAAAATGGTTTGATGGTATACTACACAAATGAGACTTAATAAGTTTAGGAAGTGGGTAGTGTGAAGGCATGGAGTTGGGTCGATGCAAGTGCGTGCGTGGAAGATTGGCATGAATTATGTCACACAAGAAAAGAAAATGGATCAGAAAGTGACAATGAATTGAGGTAAACTATAGGAGGCGTGGTTGTAACAAATGATATTTAGGCTTTGTTTTGGGAATTTGTTACTCTGCAACTTTAGTGGGATGTAGTTGTGTGCTAAAAGTGTAACATGGTTCAAATGATGGTAATATGCTTTGCTTTAGCATGGAGAAAAAGTGCTGACTTTTGGTTACAGGCATTGAGAAAACGATGTAATGATCAAACGTTTATGGAAGTTGTTAAAATTCATTAAAATGCGAAGGTTTTTATATAGTTATATCTTTGGCTGCAAGTGCCCAGCAGCTTTAAAAGGGGTTTCCGAAAATGGGGTCTTATGTTTTGGTGGTGGCCTGATAGATATCATTCGGATGGTGTCAGACTCTCAGCTGACATGTGCTACCTAGTGTAATCATTGAGATTATAGACTCAAGTCGCTTACAGATTATAGTCAAGCCTTTTGGTGTTTAGTGACCCACGCTTTTGCAAATGACAGATGAGGGGAAAGGCATGAAGCCTAGCTGATGCATTGGTTCTTTTGATTCTATTATCTGATTGAAGCTTAACGTTTTCCAATATCTGTAATTTGTGTGAAGTATGTTTTCAGTTTGTTTTCCTTTTTCTTTATTGTGGTTCATATTCTTGGCATGTGCTTAGCTGATTATTTTCCACAGGTCAAAGAAGTGGTTAAACCTGCAAGAAGAAGACATGCAAAGCTCTCATTTGCTTTTGTGTTTCCTGATAAAAATGGTCGATTCAAAGTTCAAGAGGTAATACTTTAACTTAATAAGCATTTTTTCCATCCTCTTCCATTTTATGCATACTTTACCTAAAAGGGTTCACTCTATATATCTGGTTTGTATAAGAGGGTTCTTGATAACCATGACTTTAATGTCATATGTTAAACTTAGATCAGTAAATTTGATTTTGATTATTCAATAACCACATGCATATCTTTGTGTTAATGCTGATATGTAAAACTTGAATTTGTGAACGGGTAGTATTACCTGTCCTTTTTTATAAGCTCTGTCATCTTTGCTTGTTTTGTGTGGTGTAATCAAAGATATCAAAGGGCATGCCTTCGGTACTGTTGTGGTCTGGGAGGGCCATAAAGGGTCAGTGCATCTTGTGCCTTAAGAGTTAAGAGTTCCATATTGGTGTAGGCAAGGCATTAATTTATCAAATTATCTGTAATATTATTTATTTATTTATTTATTTATTTATTATTAGTTGTTATCTGTGATGTTGAATGGGAAAACATAGATTATTCAGAGAATAGCTATAGTTGGTAAAAAAAAATTGCTTCTTATCTTTGTCTAACTTGTTAGACATTAATCCCCCAGCACCTTGAGTGTTTTTTAACTATAGTTAAAAATATATAATTAAGTGATTGTTTTTTAACTGCGATGCAAGAGTTTTTCAAAATGAGAAATTAGCTGGCTTTGGATGTATTATCAGAGACGGTATGGGAATTTGGATGAAAGGTTGTTCTGCCAGTATACCTCTTTCTATGTTCTCTGTTGTGAGCTTCATGCTATTTGGAGAGGGCTTGTTATGGCTTCGGATTGCGAGTGCAAAGAGGTGATATGTAAAACAGATAATCTTGATGCGTTTCTTCTTGTTTCGCGAGACACAACCAGCATGATTACGAATGACTCTGATCTGCTTGACAAAATCAAAGAGATGCTTCAGCGTAATTGGACAGCTACTTTAGTGCTCATCCAGCGCACAACAAACAAAACGGCTGATTTAATAGCTAAGACTGCTGCTTTAAACAAGCAGGTGTACCTAGAGTGGTTACTGCCCCCTAATAATTTTGACATTATTATTAGAGAGGAGTACTACTCTTTCTCTTAGGTTCTTTTTTTTATGTTCAGTCACCAAAAAAAAGTCTACGGTAGTTACTGTTAAACATCTTTGGTACATAGAGATTTCCCCTTTGAAAGAAGTGGCTTTTATAACTAGCTGCTGCAATGAGTCATGACTTTCAAGTTGTATAAAATCTAATGTTTTGGCAAACTTGATTTCTTCATGAAGGTTGGGAAGACACTGGCATATGGAAATGGAAGATTTGATGACGGCAAGGCTTTAGCCGAACTTGGTTTTGAGGTGAAGAATTTCTTCTTGTCATTAAGCTATATTCACAAATTTTATTCACAATATTGCTGACTTTGGTTGTTTATTGCACAGATTGGTGATTACTTGGATGTGGCTATTCTGTAGGTTCTTATGGGCAGTCTTTGTGTTTTGGCCTGTTTATATATGAAGGCCTTGAATTTAGTCGGTTTAATAGAAAACTCTATGTAGTGTTTGGTAGTTAATGTAGCATGAACCAAACCAATTTGATTTCCTTGGTTGCAAAAATAGATAAACTGATGATTGATCAGACCAAGACCCATTATGCGACTGACTAGTGTATTATTTGATGGGGGCAGAAAGTAAAGGGTTAATTCTTTTCTCTTTCCTGAAAATGAGGGTGCAGACATAATGTAAATTGGACAAATTTTCAAACGCACAAAGCACAACGGATGTGGATTAATAATCGGATTCAAGAATAAAAGTAGAGTAATCCGAATCATTATTTGTGGAATGGTTATAGGGGCCCAACTTTTTGCTACTAATAATTAATTTCAAAATAAAGAATATGTAATAAATTGATGCATTTACGAACGTTTTAACTATTTTACCAACTACCTCAAGCATTTTGTATGTAGTCGTTGATTTTCGTTGAGGTTTAGAACCTGTTTAAGTTGTCATGTGTAAGAAACGTTTGTAGAACAATAGCAAAAATTTAATTATATATTATTATAAATTTAATTTGTTTACTAATTTTTAATTTATTGTTTAAAATGTTATCCAAAATTGTTAGTATATTAAAATTAAGTTTTATTATATCAATTCAAAAATATTCTGTATAATTTTATATTATTTATCTGTTGAAATTAAATTCTAAAAAAAATAGTATTGATACTTATATACTTTAAAAATGGCTACAATACCTATTTATCTTAGATAGAAATTTATGAAGTTGATAGATGAGAACCGTTAGATGATAATTTAGTCAAATTTATTAAATTATTTAATGACTTTTAATTATTAGCTTCACATGAAAGTTTTTACCTTTATCTTATTCAATGTAAGAGAAAGAGGGGAGGGGGGTTGGGATAAAATTGAATGAAAAAAATGAGTAAATAATTAACAATTATAAATTTCATGTGTTTTTCACAAAATGAGATAATGAGGTGAAAGAGTTAAGAAGATAAGTAATATTTCAAATTACTTCTTATGAGATTTTTAATCGAATAATTTAGTTTTTAATAAAATTTAATCATCAAATCATTTTTAATTTTTTTGTTAAACAAATTAATTTTTTATTAAATTTTAATAAAAAATTAGACATCAATTTTTTTGTTATTTAATAAAAACATAAACATTTTAAAATTTTTTATATTAATCTATCTATATAAATAAATAATTTAATATATAAATTTATTTATCTAATAAAATAGAAA
The DNA here is from genome assembly GCF_003086295.3 of Arachis hypogaea. NCBI lineage: Eukaryota > Viridiplantae > Streptophyta > Magnoliopsida > Fabales > Fabaceae > Arachis > Arachis hypogaea. The sequence continues at coordinate 96,965,753 of NC_092037.1, read as the reverse complement.
TTATTTATTAAAAATTAAAATATCCAACTAAAAATTGTTTAGATATTTAGAATATGATTTAGGCGTATTACTCATAAAAATGTTTCGCAAAATGGGATAGAACAGCGGCAGTACTGTGTTGGCAAAAGCCTTATCACTTAAACCGTAAGACGACGTCGTTTCCGCCATGAGCGCCGTTATATGATTGCGAAGCACCGACAAATAATAATATTGCATTTTTGCTTTATCCCTATATTGTAGTTAATTAATCTTCTCTTTGTAAAGGAAAACGATAGAAAACAGCGTGAAAGAAAAACCCAACTCCACACAACAATGACAACACAGTAACGGAAAAAACCAAAGTGAACGAACATCAAGAGAGAGAAGAAACGAAAGTTACCACTTACCATCGTCGTTGCCCGTGCTTCCTCTCTCTTTCTAAACCTCTCTTCATCTTTTCGTACGGAATCAGCGCATTGATTCTCTCTCTCTCTCTCTCTCTCTGAGTCTCACATTGTGGTTTTGCAATTACTTACTTCACTATTGTTGTCAATGGATTTCGACTAGCATTGTTCCCTTACTCAGAAAGCTCACTCTCCAACCAGATCCAAGTTCGATTCTTCTTCTTCTTCTTTCTCTCTACTTTCTCGCTCTAAAAGCTGCTTTCTTAGTTCTCACACTTTCCAATTTTGCCTTTTACTATTTTGTTTTCCAGAGCGTTCCATTTTTTTTTCTTTAGTTTCTATTGTGATAAGCAATGGCGCCAAAGAGAGGGATTTCGTTCTCAAGGAGCAGAAGCAGCAGCGGCAAGTTGTCGTCATCATCTTCGTCATCGTCATCGCATTTTCCTGTTTTGGCGTTCGTGATTCTCTGTGTTATGGCTCCGATGATTTTCTTCCTCGGAAGAGGCCTCTACGCTGCGGGTCAGTTCCTCTCTCTCTGGTGAATTTGCAGATCTCGGAAATGTGAAAGTGGAAAAAAAATTGTGGGAGTTAGAAGTGGTTAATTACTCAATTTAGTGTTCGTGAATTGTTTATAACTATTAACTTATTAATTTACTATTTATGTAAGATTACAGTTTCTATGCTCTTTGTTTGACTAGGAAGTGTTCTGTTTTAGGTAAGAAAAGCCAAATTAGTGTTTGTGGTTTAATTAATTAATTAGTAATTGATTACTACTAAGTTATCACTTTAGGTATTTTAGTGTTTCTACGGTCTGGTTTGATTAGGAAGTGTGTGGTTTTTGCCGTAGTTGTAGGATGCAGTTCTAACTCCTAAGTTAGAAGGGCAAGTGCCAAACAGGAGAGAAGTTTCTGAAGGGGTAGTTTGGCATTGTAACTTAATATACTTGGTTTCAATTCATTGATGTGGTGGGAAAATGGATCCTTATGGCTGTGGAAAGTGGTGATGGGCAAGTTTATGCGATGAAAAATGGGTTGAATGAATTTGACTAGTTTAGGAAGCTAGTGACCTTGACTAAGTTGTGCAGTGTCACTAGCATGATGTCACTGCTTTGACTCTGAGTTGCACTGCCCCGTTTGGAGAAACTTATTATTTTTTTTTTAATGCCACTTAAGGGGATACATGATCTATTTCTTGATTCGGTTAGTCTGTCATATTTGTATCAGGGAGTTGGGACTGTGGAAGATGTTGTTGATATTAATGGAATTTTTGTTAGTTTCTAGTTGATGATAATATGTTGGTGTTATTCATGGAATTTTGTTTGTTTCTGGTTAATGATAGCGTGTATTTAATATAGGGCTATGTGTATTTGTATTTATATTGGTGCAACATGATTGCTTGCTGACAAGAAGCAATTTTGCCGTCACATGTTGATGGTTTTTGCTTTGGCAATATCTGTGAGTAATAGAATGAGGGTAATGATGAAATCAGAGTCAAAGCATTTTATCTTTGAACTCTTGTTGATCACATGATTCAGTATTGATATTTGACAATAGGATCTGTTAATGCTTATATTTTGTTAGACACTGTTAAATTGTGAGAACTGAAATGCGACGGAATGTACCTGACTTAAACTGGAGATGTACTTCATTTACCATCCTGCTCCCTTTCCCAAATTTGGGTTCAATAAACCAAAATGAGAAAACAATGTTTTGATTAACATCTCTATGGATCTAATTCTATTCACAACATATTTATGAATTTCAGTTTGGCTAATTACTTTATATGCGTTTTGCAGATCAAGATGATTTTTCAGCAGTTCCAAGTAATCAGGTATTATGTTTTTTGCTTTACAGTCTATATAACTAAGTACTGATACTTGATACATGTTCTTGCTGGTTTTATTTGTTTGCCTAAAGAACTTGTTGATTGCCACAGGTTGTCACATGGAGAGGATGGCAAGCATTGCAGAATCTTAAATCATTTTTTCCAAAAGAGGCAAGCGCAGCTTATCTTGATCTATATTTTGCATATCTTGTTTTCCACAGAATAGTACTTCTTGGTTTTCTAATAAATGTTATATTTAGGTTCTTGATGTTATCGTATCCAGCACAAATGATACAGGGCCTTTGAGTCTTGATAATTTCAGAAAAAATAATATGTCTGCCTCTTGGAGAGTGGTGGAGTTGGAGACTTCAAATGCCACAAATGAGGTTTGGAAGATTGTTTCTTCAAGAACATTAAATAGCTGTATTCTACAGTGGACATTTTTATTAATTTATTATCATATTGCTTCTAAATTTTCAATATTTTGTTTTATTTGTTAAACTCAAAACCAGCCCAAAATAGAGGACAGACAAGAGAAACCAAAGCTGAAGGATGGAAAATCTTCAGGTGGTATCATACTTTGTCATATGATCTGTCTATACTCTATATTGTAGCTTAGTTTTCTGTCCAATTAGTATGTTTTATTAATTGAATGTTATGAATGTAGATGGTCGTACTCGGTGGATTGATAGTCCTACGCAACAAGCCAGAAGGGTGAGCATCATTCTTTTAACGTTGTATTGTGAGGTCTTGTTCATTAGCTTGTTTGCTTTATTGCTTACGCCTTTGGTTGCTAACTTTTCACTGTGGGTATGCATTCTGGCGACATTTTGGTTTCTTTTATGATAAATGCCAAACGGATTTTTCTGTCTTAATGTAACATTCATCTAGCTAGAAATTATGTTTTCAGAATGCATTTACTTATGTTATAACTTTATAATTTAGTCCGGATTATGGTATAAATATCTTTAATAAGTTTCATTCTGTCATTTGTCAGTTTACCCTAAAATTAAACTCATTGGTGGTACTCTTCTGGACAAAGAAACTTGTTCTTGTACTGCTAGAAAATAAAAAGCTGTTTTGTTTGAAGATAATGATTTTGAATTTTCCTCCCCACAAAAAACAAAAAAGAATGAAATAATTATTTGACGTTATGCACATTTTCTGCAGCAATTAATAGGGAAAAGGCGGGATAGGCGTGCTGCTGAGTTGGTAAAATTGAACGATGAATTAATCGCAAAACTTGAAAATGCAGCTATTGAACGCTCAAAATCTGTTGAGTCAGCTGTTCTAGGAAAATACAGCATTTGGAGGAAAGAAGTTGAGTATGAAAATGCTGATTCTACTGTTCGGTTGATGCGGGACCAAAACATTATGGCTAGGGTATATTTAAGTATTGCAAAGATGAAGAACAAGCTTGAACTTTTCCAAGAACTGCAAACTCGGCTAAAAGAGAGTAAACGTGCTTTAGGCGATGCTACTTCTGATGCTGATCTAAATCGCAGGTAGTTTGGCCATGTGTAATGTCATCAAAATTACATATGTTACTGTCTTTCTATGCCATCGGCTGAATTTACTTATTTAACTAATTTTTGTTTTATTATCTCTAGTGCCCATGAAAAGATAAAGGCTATGGGTCAAGTCCTGTCAAAAGCAAGAGAACAATTGTATGACTGCAAATTGGTATCTGGGAAACTAAGGGCAATGCTACAAACTGCCGATGAGCATGTTCGGAGCTTTAAGAAACAGAGCACATTTCTCAGTCAGTTGGCTGCAAAGACGATACCTAACGGAATCCATTGCTTATCTATGCGTCTTACTATAGATTACTACCTTCTTCCACCGGAAAAGAGAAAGTTCTCTGGGAGTGAGAACTTGGAGGATCCCAGTTTTTATCATTATGCACTGTTTTCAGACAATGTCTTGGCTGCATCTGTTGTTGTCAACTCAACTATTACGAATGCTAAGGTGTCAGCGCAAATATCCTTTTACCATGACAGTTTTTGTCACGTGCATTATTTCCTTTAATAAATATTTTGTGCCTCAAAATAGCCAATAGGATACCCATGTATTGTTTATGCACACCATCTATTGTTTCATGGTTTATTTTCAACATTGCAGGATCCTTCAAAGCATGTTTTTCATCTTGTTACTGACAAACTAAATTTTGGAGCCATGAACATGTGGTTTCTGTTGAACCCACCTGGAAAAGCTACAATTCATGTTGAAAATGTCGATGAATTTAAGTGGTTGAACTCATCCTACTGCCCAGTCCTGCGGCAGCTAGAATCTGCAACAATGAGAGAGTATTATTTTAAGGCAGGCCATCCGAACACACTTTCTTCTGGTGCTTCAAATCTGAAGTACAGAAACCCCAAATATCTGTCAATGCTCAACCATCTGAGATTCTACCTTCCACAAGTTTATCCAAAATTGGATAAGATCCTTTTTCTCGATGATGACATCGTTGTCCAGAAGGATTTGACTGGTTTGTGGGCTGTGAATCTCCAAGGTAAAGTAAATGGTGCAGTCGAAACATGTGGTGCGAGCTTTCACCGATTTGACAAGTATCTGAACTTTTCAAATCCACATATTGCAAGAAATTTTGATCCGAATGCTTGTGGCTGGGCATATGGAATGAACATATTTGATCTGAAGGAGTGGAAAAAGAAGGATATCACTGGCATATATCACAAGTGGCAGAATATGGTGAGCAGTTGAACACAGCTTTGGTTTATCTTACACATGTAATCTATTCTCACACCAATAGATGACTACAAAAGAAAACCTTACTGACCATTTCCTTTTTGTGTCTGATTCTAGAATGAAGACAGGGTGCTGTGGAAGCTGGGTACATTACCCCCGGGGCTAATGACATTCTATGGTCTCACGCATCCGCTAAATAAATCATGGCACGTTCTTGGTTTGGGTTATAATCCAAGCGTAGATCGATCCGAGATTGATAGTGCAGCAGTTGTACATTACAATGGCAACATGAAACCATGGTTGGAGATTGCCATGACAAAGTATAGGTCTTACTGGTCCAAATATGTGAAGTATGATCATCCCTATCTTCGGAACTGTAAGCTACATGAGTAATAATGATAAGTTACGGAGAACTATTCTTTCTCCACTATGGCTTTGGCCGTGTCAAATACAGTGCCATGCTAGAACGATGATCAAATGTCTTAGAAGAGATAAGGTCAGTCTTGTTCTATATATTAGCCTCCCACGTCATATGTTCCCCACATCATTGTTATTTTAGCTTTCAATTCATTTAATTTGTTCACACCACTCTCACCCATTTGAAAACAAGGTACATAAGTAGTATACCTTGTTTACTATTAAAACAAAAAAAAATTCCCCATTGTACAATAGTCTGATGCTAAGAGAAAGTCTAGAAATTGAATATCATATTCTGTATTCTTTGGAAAGATAACTTTCCTGTTCAGTTTTGAGGACTTGGTTGTTGTTTGCATAGTCTGAAGGATATTAGTATATTACTGTGAGGGAATATTTTTCTATTTTCGCTTCATGAGTTCGGGAGTATTTTTACTAAAAACACAACCAAACCATCTGAATGTCTATGAAGCTTAATTTTTTTTACCCCCAATAGTCCATGTCAATTAAAAAGTTTATGGTTATACTAATAACTAATTCTTTTTTTTTCAAACGCTACCTGTAACTTTATTTATCCACTTAACAAAGAAAGTTAAATTTTAAAATTTATAAAATCATTGTTACAATACATAAATTAAAGTAAAATTTAAATATGATACAATATTATTAATTATTTTATATATATTATATATATATATCGGAACAGGTAGAGATAGACTAAACGGATAGGGACGAGGTGGGTATCCGCTTATTTGGATAGTGTTGTCGTTTCTAATTTTAAATTTGTGAAATCTTTAGAAGAGAGACACAAATTTGAACAAAATTTCGAGACACTAAACAAATTTTTGGCAATTTTAGGAATTTGTAAAATATTTTTCAAAACAAATAAATGAAATAATCTATTAGATTCGGGATCAGATAATAGCATAGAATTAATTTTAGCAATAAGCAAACCTGTGCCATTAGCAACATAGAGTTGGTCTTGGCCTTCATAATCAGATGTTGAAAAGAGATTGGATGCATCACTAACAAGATGGTGGGAGGCTCCTGAATAAGCATACCAAGATGCTTCAGAGACATCAGAGGGAGTGGCCAAATAGGAAGTAGGTGGAGGGGTTGTGTTGGGAGGGAGTGGCCAAATAGGAAGTAGGTGGAGGGGTTGTGTTGGGAGGAGGAGGAGGTGAATTCAGGTTTGCAAAAAAAGATAAAGCCTGTTGTGATGAAGAAGAAACAGATGGCAATTTGAACGATGAAGGATCTTGAAAATTCTGATCATAACGGTGATAGCAATAAAGAAGAACATGTCCAAACCGTTTGCAAAGTTGGCATTGAGGGTGATTTTCAAGTTACCAAGAATTTCTTCCACCACATGTGGAGTGTCCACCTCTATCTCTTCTAGAATCAAAGCTTTCCCGTCCAGAATTTTTAAAATTTAAAGAAGATTGGATAAGGTGAGCCTGAGCCATGGCAATAGATTTTTGTTTGAATTTTTCTGACATGTCATTGTGAGAAATTAAAAGAGTCTCCACCTCTCCGATAGTGTACAAATCTGATTTTGCACATACAATGATGATGAATGAAGAATATTCCTCTGTGAGGCCATCACACAAAGCTTCAATGTGATCATTTGTGAAAATTGAATCACCAATAGCAGAAAGAGAATTTACAAGATTTCTAATTTTTGTAACGTATTGAGAGGCTGTAAGATTGAGTTTCTTGTAATTTTTGAGCTATGATTTGAATTGTTTGGACTTGGTCTTAATTGAAGAAGTAAAAGAAATTTAAAGTTTTTTCCACATTTCACATGCAGAGGTGCAATGGACAATACAATTTTTGAAGTCCACATCCATGGATGTTAGGAGCCAAGAGTCAGAATAGGTTTTAGAAACTGTACCTGCTATTTTCTCTGCATCAGTTGTATATTGGGGTGGTTTCTTTTCAGGAACAATATGATCATGAAGATTTTGGCCAAGAATTGTGAAGAGAACTTGTTGCTGCCATGTAAAAAAGTTATTCTCATGCAACTTCTCTGGAATTGGATAAAGAAGATGACGATTTTGCGCAGTATCATTGATAGTGAGAGCCATAGAAAAAAAAGAAGAGGCACCAAGGATCTTAGGCTCTTGATATCATGTGAAATCTTTAGAAGAGAGACACAAATTTGAAGGAAAAATAAAATCTTCTGTTATGATTTTTACCCTTTGCTCCTTTATAATAGATGCAGAAGGCCTTTTATAGACAATCAAATAAATCAAGCCACACAATATACATACTCAAAATTTTAAACTTAAATGATCACTTTATCCTTTATCACTTATTGACTTTTTTTTGTAACTTATCTTTATCATTTATAAAATTACCTTTTTAAAAAGAGCGAATGTTAATCCGTTTTGGAAAAAATAAAGAAGACAACGTTCTTTAAAAAAATTAACTTTCTATTAAAAAATAAAAAATATTATTTATAGTTTTATACCCCAAACATTCTTGATATCTATATAAAATTATGGTGGTTATTAATTAATTTTATATTTAAATTATTTTTTAATTAACAAAATAAAGAGAATACCTATTTGGATGTTAAAAAAATACTAGTATCAAAATAATGTTATATAAAAGGTATATATGTAGTGAGATTGAAAATAAAATACTTTAAATTTGAATCATTAACGAGGAATGTAACAGTCTTTATTCAATAAGGAATTAAGGATGAGTTCCTAGAAAATAACAAACTATTTTTTGGAGAAAGTAAATCAACTGAGAATAATTGGTTCCTCGCTAATGTAGCTGCAAATCATGGCTAGTCTATGCTTCCTGACGATGGAGGATGCTTGTGCTTAGTATGGATTCGTGTAGTACTGTTGTGGAAGCCTTCATTATTCTTAGTTACACTTGGTACACATGCAACTGTATTATTTACACACTGATTTCCTAATACAACCTTTGTAAACACACAGACCCCCCTCAATTTATGACATCTTTCTCAACTGCACATACAATAATATTCTTCGAAGACAATTCAATGACTTAGGAGACTGAAGATGTTGACAGAAATGTATCTAATTGAACCGCAAAAACAGTTGAGGCTGTACTGCGTGAAATATGGAATCAAATGCCGGACTTAGGGAGCTTGCATGAGTTAATACTCAATTTTGCACTTAAAATTTGAGGTCCGATCTATTTTGACCTTCAAAATTTTAATAGATTTGAATTGGATTTTGAAATTTACTATCGTAATTCATATTAACTCTTAAACTAATTTTCGTTAATCACGTGTTAATTTAATACATTAATCTATTGCGATTTGAATTTCTTGCCTAACTTCTATGTGATCAAGATTTATTAGAGTTCCAAAAATTTGGTTATTGCTCCTAGAGTCACAAAATTTTTAAATTAAACTTGTTATTGTCATGTTTGTGAGACTGTTGAGGACCTAATTAAACTTTTAGGAGGCCTAATAAATTTTAGTCATATGAAATCTAGATGAAAAGTCTAAATATTTGCAAACTCACTTACAAAATTAACACACCATTTACAGAAATTAGCTCAAGAACTAATATGAATTATTATTATAAAATTTGGAAAATGAATTGAGTCAATTATAATTTTAAAAGTTAATTTGAGTTTGATTTTAAATTTTACAGGCTAAATTGAAGGTGTTTGCTACGGTACGATGATAAATTCATACGTACTGATATAATAAAAACGTGGACAAATAATAAAATGCCACGTGGATTACATTATCTCTGTCAGCAGTTATTTTTTAAAAAAATATATATCATATCAATATTTTTACTAAAATATCCTTATAATTTAGTAAAAATAAAAATATATTTTTATTTAATTTTATAAAAAGACCTAAATATCCCTTTTATATTGGAAAAAAACTATTCATTTAAATTAATCAAAATTTTAAATTTAACTAACGTTAAATTTAAAACAACATCTAATTGATTATTCATGTACAATCAATCATGCTTATACTCTTCCATAAATCCTAATTTCATATGTTCGTTCATACAAAAAAAAAAGAACACATCTAAAGAACAAAAAATATTCAAAAGAACAGTTCTAGTGTTCTTTATCTTTTCTGGGTTTTCTTACATCTCTTTCAAAGAACGTCTCTCTCTCAATTGTCATACTGAAACTCTCGCTGTCGCCTGCGTGCGGGTAACCAGTTTTCCTTCTTGTTTTGTTTTCCATAATGTACACTTGATCAGAACTGCAATTGGATTGTCTGTTTGATGTACAACATTATGGCAACATCTCTTTTAGCTTCGTGTCTTCTATTTCTGTATTGTTCTTTTTCCATCAAACTGCAATTCAAACACTCCTGCTTAGTGTTGTCACCTTTGAAATTTGCTACTAATTAAATGTAAAGTTACAACCTCAGAGTCAGGGAGGGACATCTATGAGAAATCAAGCTTTTTTCTTAAAATACTCTTGCTTTACCCAACAATAGGGTAAAATTTCAGATAAAAGAATACATTTTTTAGTGAATGAATTTTATCTTAAACATGTTACTCTAGCATATGAGCAGTTGAGCACAATGCAGCTTATAGTACATGATGATAATAATGCAAATTGCAAAATAAATATCAGCAGCATATCAGCCATAATTTATCAAGATAAACAGAAGCTTGATATTTTTAATTTTTGGTCCCAAGATAGAATTACATTGTCCAGCTCTTTTCTCTTTGTTTTGGTCTAAAGCCTATCTGTTTTTTCAAATGTGAAAATATGAGCATTTCCAATGTAGCATCAATTTCTTAAATGGGGTTCTAATTGGACATCTTTACAAAATGTGACATAAAAAAAGAAACCTGATATCATGCACAACCCAGTTGCTAGTCCACTAAGAATGTCATCACTACAATTCCATCCAAATAATCTAATTTTATTTATTTATTTGTGTCAACATCCAAATAAGCCTTTAAGCTACCCATGATTTAACAATTACATAAAGTAAACCTTATTTGTGGTCAACTCTTACATCACATGGAAGAACTTTCGATATAAAATTTCCTCAACAAAATATTAACTAAAAACAAAAGCAATTCTGATCAATTTCTTATTAATCAAGCTTTTCATACATAATATCCACCAACTACATCATAGCCGCCCCACTTATTATTCATAACTATAGCCAGCCACAACATAAAAAAAATAAGAACAAGAGCCTAAAGTTTATCAGTCAATAAAACGAGGAACTGTAGCATGTGGCTCAAGATTCTTAGCAGCATCAGAGGCCTGAACAGAAGGATTAGGCTCAATAGTTTCAACAATAAGCTCCTTTGGCAAATCCTTAATACCCTTAAGATAGAAATTAAAGTGTACAAAAATCTTAAAAGGGTACACAATTTGATGAAGCTTGACTTGGCCTGAAACACCTTCAAAGATTCCAGAATCACGTGTGACAGCAAGGCATGTGTCTTCATAGGTCAAGTATGGACCCTGAACAGCAATGTGTCCATAGTCACCAAAGTAAAAACTGTATATTGCTTCATAACGATCACCACCTTTTTCTGCATTGTTTTGGATCAAAATGCAGATCCCTGCTTTTATGCCTACGCGCTTTTGAAGGTCTCCAGTGTACAACTGCATAATAATATAATTGAAAAGATTATAATATGAATAATCATATGATGATGTTTTTAGATCACTAACATAATTCAATCATAAAAAATAAATTACCTTGTTGGTGAAGGGTACAAGATCACCAAGAGAATTCACAGTTTTCTGATTCAATCTACGCGGTGTTTTTAGGATCCGGAACCTTCTTTTCTGCAGAAATGTGGGAAAGACTAATAGTCTATTACCTGCTCACAAGTTTCGAAAGAACTTTTAAGGTGATCAAATGTTAGCGGCTCTGCTATGCGTGAAGACCGACGGAGAGGGAGCGCGGCTACGAGGAAGGGAGAGGATGAAGATAGCCTGCTGCCATTCGGGTAGGAGTTTAGGGGTGAGATTGTTTTTTATTAGAAGGATGGTATACAATGATGATGAACAATTTTTAAGATATGTTCTTTTTTTGGGTATGAGAAGGATAAGAAAGATTAGATTAGGGTTCATGAGAAATAAAATAATTTTTTAGTATATATGAATAATGAAATGTATTTTAGTTTTAATTTTTAAATTGATTCAGATTTAAAATTATAAAACTAAAGCTAATTGAATTTTGATTAAATTAAAGGAATTTGGATAGTTTTTGTCTAATATAAGTGGCTAAGAGAAGGGGGGGTTGAATCTTAGCCCCTTTTTCTGATGCTAGCACTTGCTGACCTTCAGAAGAGACTTTTCTGTTTTTGCTCGTCACTGGACACGAGCAACTTTGTTTTGTCTCGTCCTTTGCCACGAGACTTTTTGTTTTGTCTCGTCACTTGGCACGAGATAATTCTGGCTTTTGCTCCTGTGTAGTAGAAAACAGAAATGGAGTAGAAAGAGAAGAAGATTGCACCCAGATATATCCTGGTTCGGCTGCTAAGTGCAGTGCAGCCTACATCCAGTCTCCATCACAAACATGATGGAATTTCACTATAATCAATTTGATTACAACTTGTAAAGTGCTAACCCAACTTACAAGGGGATTCCCACAGAATCATGATACACAACATAGATGAACAAAGGAACTCTAAGACATCTATGGCTTTTTCTTTTAATTTTGCACTCTCTGTCTTTTTCCGCTCTATGGCTTTTTCATACAAACCTCACTGTTTGCCTTTTTTCCATGAGACTCAAGACATGACAAAATTAAACAGAAAATTACAAAACAGAATACATTGAAGGAGAAGAGAAATCTGTTAGCTCAGGTAGCTCTGAGAACTCTGTGCCTTGCACTCTCAAATCTTACTCCTTGCTTCAAACAGTAGTTGTTCCCCCTTTTTAAAGAAGAGGAAAGCCTCCACACTTGAAGCCAAAACCGAACCAACTTCTTCCTCCTTCAACAAACACAGAACCGGTTCGGCCACTCAGAGAGAGAAGAGATAACCATGCATTAACCAACATGCAATTACCTCTAGTCCTTTCTTGATCATCACCCTTCATCAATCCGGGCTCTCCATCCTTGGCTTCCTCTCCAAGATGGATTTCTGGCCCTTGATGCTTCATGATGATGATGACTTCATCTGCTTCAATCTCTGCCTTCAACCATCACTTCGCCACTCTAGCTACTCCCTGTGGTGGTTGAGCAGAATCAAAGACAAGCCATGCTTTAAGAATCTCCTCTAGCTGGCCGAATCTTCTTCTTCCATTTTTGAGCATAAAAGGCTCAAGATAATCTCACCAAATCTATCCACATTTGATGAATATCTTAGCCACAGCTCACTTTTATTTTGGTGTGTTTTCTTGCCATCATTTTGATGGTTTTTAGGCTTGCTTTCTCTCCTTTTGGTAGCTCTTTTTTTGCTTCCATGGCTGCCAATATTTCCTGTGCAATAACCGAAGAGAGAAAGAGATGAGAGAGAGAAGAAAGAATCTGAAGTAAAGCTATTTCAAAGTGATTGAACTAATTAATTGAAAATAGCTTGCTTTTACTTCCCTTAGTTGGCGTGTAGCAATGATGCCTTTAGTCAAATCAATCTTCTCTCACTTGCTTATGTTTCCAATGCATTAAATTAAATTTGAATTCCATCCAAGGTGAGGAATGGAATCCGTTGGAAGCATTGAACCATTTTTCTTTGCTTCTTGGGTTCGGTCAAAGCATGGAAACATTCATCAAAATTGAATTTGGGCCTTGTGACATTATAATCAAAACTGGCCCATTTAGATAACATTTGCTTTCCTGATAAAATTGATTTCGGATCAAGCATGGAAAGCACACAAGAAAACATTTGTTTGGGCTTGCAACAATAATATTTATTCTGGCCCAATTATAACTAGCTTTAATTACAAACACAAAGCTGAACCAATAATGCAACAGTTGGGCTTTGTTAATTTTCTTTTGTTTCGGCCCAGCATAAAATCTGCACAACAAAATTATTAATTAAGCATATATGAATTAGGATTAAATTAATAATTTTGTATTTAAATATTTTAATAATGTTTGTTCATCATCAAAATTAAATAAGAGTTTTCCAAACTCATCAAAAAGGATATTTAAATTTTTTTATAAAATTAAATAAAAAAAATTTTTATTTTTATTAAAGAATAAGGATGATTTAGTAAAAACATTTATATGATCTATATTTAAAACCAAAAAAATTAATTATTGATGTGGAAAACATAATTCACATGTAGTGTTTTAATTTGTCCACAATTTTATCGTATCGATACGTATGAATTTATGATCGTACCGTAACAAACACCTAAATTGAATATTAACTTGAGCTTACATTGAACGAAAATAAATTCAAGAATGACTCCTCTCTCCATGCACATGATTGATCATATTATGGTGTGGATTCAGATTTGGAGGCTCCCTAAATTCCTGAAGATAATTCCAATAGGTCAAAAGGTTAATGCAGAAAATAGACAAGTCTTTGATTGTGGATTGTTTCAACAAACTTAGTTCCCTTTTTAGATTTTTTTTTTCTATTTTTCAATCTCTTCTTTAGATTGGATTTTAGTAATTTCTTCTTATTATTTTGGTGGAATATCCCAAACTCTATCTTGGTCTCACCCAACTTGTATCTCCTTCTCAACTTTATTCTTTTAATAAGCTGCTTCTCTTTTTCAATTAATTATGGAATTCTTTAATTTTCTCTTTCTTCATTAAATCTGTAATTCAAAACATTCGAGAAACGTTATTATTGGCATAAATGGCCATTATTGACAAATATAAATAAAAGATGCCAATAACAATTTTTTTCTAAGGATAGATTTTCGACTTGATTTGATAAAATGAATCAAACGTTAACTCGTCACTGGGAAATTTAACATAAGTGCATGTGTGAGGTGTTAGTTGCTCACATAAAATAAGTAAGGTCTCTAAAATTTAAGATTGGACTTAAATTGACTCTTTAAATTACAATTGAGTCAATTTAACTTTCAAAATTTATTATAGTAACTAGTACTCCTGATCTGATTTCTGTAAATAGTACGTTAATTTTGTATGTTTACTTGCTAAAATTTAAATTCTTCATCTAAATTGACTCTAAGACCTACTAAACTTTTAAAAATTTGATTGACTCTCCAACATCATCAGAAAGATGATAATAAAAGTTTAACTTAAAAATTTTATGGCTATGGAAGCAACAATCAAATTTTTTGAATTCTAATAAATCTTGATCATATAAAAATTAGATAAAAAAAATATAAATCACAGAGCATACTACAGAGAAACAAAAATGCCACTAGAAGAAGAGAATGCCGTAAAAGGAGGATGCAAAGAGAAATAGAGATGTATTTTCCAAAGAGAAGCAAAAATGTTAGCGAAGATGATGATTCTGTAAAGAACAGCCGAAGAAATAATGCTATGAAGATTCGCAAATATAGAAGATGACTTCTTCTTGGAGTCTTAGTGATTACTGGCATTTGAAATAAAAGATCTCAAAATTCTAACTTGTCCTTATACTTTTTTTTTACTTAAAAAAAATTGCAGCAACTCATAAGGCCAATCTATCCTGCCTTACTAAAACTTATAAGATTTGACGGTGTGGATTTAGCTTATTTTTTAAGTTTGTGTAATTCAAAACATAGTTCAATTTATATTTTTTAGTGAGTTTGGCTTGTCGATTCTGACAGATTTTACCTGTATAATGTTATTGATGTTGTTGGCTTCACGATTCATTCGTCTCCACTAAGACTTGAGACTCCACTCCATTAAAGGTAAGAAAATTATTTGTCCTATCCTTTTTTAGAATGATAAAAATAAATATTTTGGGATTAGTTCTTGTATTAATTTAAAATGTGTAATTGGTGTTTGTTTTAATATATTATATTTTTTAAAGAAAGTTCCAATAAATTTTTTCTTTTTACTTCTACATTTTCTATTCGAAAAGGAAAAGGGATTAATTATATAAAATGAGAGTCATTACCAAATAGTTTCGATTAAAGATGCCTAAGTTTCATGCCTATCAACAAGGGAAGCAATAAATTTAACGTAAGATTTGCATTGTCATGATACTATATATTAACAAAGGAGGAGACAATATGAATAATTATATTTTTATACTTTTTTTAAATAAGAGTTTTTTTAAATTTGTTTTAATTTTATATAATTTTTTATTTGTCTTATGTTATTTTTTTTAAAGTTCATCAAAAATTAAATTTTAGGACTTTTGAATATATAAATCTAATACTATGTTATGATACAATTTTTCTAAAACTTTTGGCTTATAAGAGAAGGGAACAAGCATAATCACTTGAGGCAGAAGCAGGTAGGTCCCATCAAATTGCTTGTCCCTTCGTTTAATACATCCATTATAGTTGTTGTTCTTCGTCGATAAAGAAGTTTGCCCATTTTTCCTCCACCATCAATGGTTATATTAAGGTTGAGTAAGTCGTTTTTAAGCAAGTCTATCATTACTTATACACTCTGTGAGCAATTAACGTGTTACTCAGGTAACTTTGTTTTTATTCACAATGATGGTTTCATTCATTTTATCTAATGAAATATGTCTTTAACGGTGTTTTAATTTTTGTCATTTGTATATTTTGATATCTATTTTGTTAATATTATAATATTTTTTTTATTTTTTTACGATATTTTTCGATTCAACAGGTTAATAACTAATTTGTTAGGATTTACAGCTGGTTTAGTTCTTGCATGTACAAGACGAAATTTGAACCCCAACACTTACTTAAGTAGACTAATAAATTAATCACTGATTAGACTAATCCAACTTAGTTTTAATATTATAATATTTCATAAAGTTAAAATGACTATTTTGTTGTTATTAGTGTTATAAATTTATTTAGCCACTAATGACAATTTAGATGAATACAATTTTATTTTTATTTTATGATGATATTTTGTATTTTAAAAAAAATGTTTTAAGGATATCATATAAAAAATATTTTATTAAAAATTATTAAAAAATATTTTTTTATTATTTTTAATGCATTAAATAGATAAAGAAATTTAAAATATTTTATTATTATACTCTTAAAATATATCTTTAAAATATAAAATAGTTAAGTTACTTTTTCAATTTTATTTTACCTTTTTAAAAGAAGTCACCTTTTTCATTTATAACTTTTATGTATGATTTATTCCTTGATTGTGTTAAAACATATCGAATACAAAGTTTTGTTTAAAGGAAAATTTTAGAATTTTGAATAATATTTTAAGATTTAAATAGTTTTATTAATAGAATGTCATCTTTTATAAATATAAAGTTAATTTTATTTTTAGAGATAAATTTGTTATTATTTTGAGAATTTGTTACACATTTAAATATTTTTATAATTAAATTTAATTAAATTGATCCAAATTCAATTAAAAATTGCTTGCAGATATACATGTAAAATCACACGTATTTCTTCTTTTTTACGTGAAAAATAATATTAAAATTTTTTAACCACGAACAAAATTTTTTTAAGACTTTGAAGTTTGAATTTGATGCTGCAATTTTTTTTTTATTCATGTAAATTTTTTATCTTTTTATTTATAAAATTATGTGTTTTTTTATTTTTTGTGTTTATTATAAAAAAGGATAAATAAAACAAAAAATTGTGTAATTCTCTTTTTTATTTTTTTATTTGATTTTTTTACTTTTATTCTTCTTAACGGATAAAACAATAAGAATTATGAGAATGTTAAATAAGAAAAACTAAGAAAATAAGAATAAGAAGGAGAATGAATTGTTTGGGAAAATATAAAAAAATAGCACCAAAATTTTTTATACGTGACATAAAAAATTTTAATTTTAAAATTGATATTTTTTAAATGTGATACATAAAATAAAATGTTGCAATTTTTTTATTCTTGTTTTGGAAAAAAAATGACAACAACAATATTGAAAAAAATGAGCAAAATCATAAAACATAATATTGCATTGCATTTTTTTCTTATTTTTTTAGAAGAAATTAAAAAGACGACGAAGATGGTATTGAGGAAGAAGAAGAAAAAAGAAGAGAATAATGATGGTGGTCGTGATGATGATAATAATAAAGAAGAAAGAGGAAAAAAAGAGGAAGAGGTGAAAGTGAAAGAAGATGAGTTAATAATATGATAAATTGATGATGATAAGGAGAAAAAATGAAGATGACTATGATAACAAAGAAAAAAAGAGAGAAGAGAAAAAGGAAAAAAATAAAAGAAACCTACAAACAAAAATATGATAACTGATAAGTAAGATTCTGATCTTGACAAGTGAATCATGTCATATTTTTTTTGTTGGTGGATACTACCATGAAGATTTTATAATTGTCTTCATATGAATATGCTTCTTTTTTATCATTAGACGATGAATTGTAAGATTTTGCTAGAAACAAGAGAGTAATCTGAAAAGTGTATTATTGAGTTGTAATCAAGTTGTCTATTCAAATTGTATAGAATGATACAATATAAAAGGGTATTTATAGGTACTAAGAGAATCGTAATAATAAAGACGTAATATTCTATAATAAATATTCAAATATATTAAATAATATTAATTGATCCTAATTGGTCCTAATTATATTCTAACATCCCCTTCAAACTCAAGTGACTGCATAAATTGATAAAATAGGTGCAGACGAAACTGTCGGAAGGAAGCGCAGATGGAACTGCCGCTTGTCTGAAAGAAGTGCAGACGAAACTGCCGCTAGTCTGAAGGAAGCGCAAATGGAACTGCCGCTTGTCTGAAGGAAGCGGAGATGGAACTGCCGCTATCTAAGGGAAACGCAGACGGAACTGCTAGAAAGAAATGCAGACGGAACTGCTACAACGAGAGAACACAGACAAAACTGCCAAAAGAGAGCGAAAACTATATGATTTCTTCATGAGAATAGGTAAACAGCGGATGACAATGGTGTTTGATCATTCGACTTGAAAAAAACACAAGACAGAAAAAATAGGCTAGTCGGTGAGGTGAAAAAGCATCAAAGGAATGACAAAAGGGAAAGAAGAATGACATAGAAAAAAATGCAAAAACTACAGTGATTTCACCACAAGAAAAATAATCTATCCTCTTCAAGGAGGATACCATGGCTCTGATACCATGTTAGAAACAAGAGAGTAATCTGAAAAATGTATTATTGAGTTGTAATCAAGTTGTCTATTCAAATTGCATAGAATGATACAATATAGAATGGTATTTATAGGTACTAAGAGAATCATAATAATAAAGACATAATATTCCATAATAAATATTCAGATATACTAAATAATATTAATTGATCCTAATTAGTCCTAATTATATTCTAACAGATTTAATTTTGATATATTATAAAAGTGTTATTTTTTTAAAATATGACTAAATAAATAAAGCACACTTTTAACACAATAATCTTTATAAAATGTTTTTAATATCTTTATTTGAGTAGGTGACTTTTTTGTTAATGGAGTATGTAACTCTATAAATACGATTGAATATTTTTAATATATTTTTAAATTATTTAAAAATATTTTTTATCAACAATAAAATTTAAAAATATTTTTTTTGTCTATTTAAAAATATTTTTATCCTAGCAAAAATAATTCAAATATATTTTTGATGATTTGCTGATTCTAAAAATAAATTATTGCTATTGTTTTGTAGTAGCTTTTATAAGGGAGTGGATCCTCTCCAATGGAAAAAAAACTGGATGGTATCCAGTGGAAGATCTCACCATTCAATACATTCTCTCTCTTATTTATTGTTGGTCACACTTATAAAATTAAAGGTGGGAGATTACACTTTATTCTCTCGAGTGACAAAAAAAAATGGAGAGGATCTATTTCCCTTTTATAACCATATTCTCTTTCTCAATTAATTATTGTATTCCTTACCGTTTCCCTTTTTCAATGCAACCCTACATATTATTCTCTCTCTTCATTAAATTTATGGATGCCAAAAGCCCAAAACATTTGAGGAGGAAGTTGAATAGTATTACACATTCATGATTCATGACAATTCTGATGAATCTGTTTTGAGTCATTTTGTCTAATTGGTTTTACTTCTAAGTGAGTCACCTTTTCATTTAGGCAAAGACTCTAGGAAGGATATTTAAAACATTTTTAAATAAGAACATTTAATCTTATCTATTAGATTATTATCATGTATTTAATTTTAAATACATAACATAAATTAAAGAGTAAAGTATTATTTTTATCCCCAACGTTTGGGGTAAATCTCAAAATTGTCCTTAACGTTTCAATCGTCATATTTACATCCCTAACGTCTTAAAATTGACTTAATATTGTCCTGTCGTTAGGGATCCGTTAATAAAATTAAAGGCAGGACAAAATTGAGACGATTTTGAAACGTTAGGGACGTAAATATGACTAAAACGTTGGGGACAAAAATGATACATAGAAATAAATTTTAATTTTATTCTTCAATAATATCAATTTGTTACTGTACATAGTATTCAATTATTTTTAATCATATTTACACTTAATCACCTTATTTTCATTCTAAATAAATTTATTTTTTTAATTTTACACTTAAAGTAATGTATTTTTATAAATAAATAAATTTTACACTTTTATTCTAAATAAATAATGTAATGTGATTAGAATGAAAGTGTAAAACTATAAAAAAATATAAGTAATGTGATTAAGTAATAAAAGTAAAATTACATTATTTATTTAGAATGAAAGTATAAAATTTATTTATTTATAAAAAAATTATATTACTTTAAGCGTAAAATTATAAAAAAAATTAATTTATTTAGAATGAAAATAAGGTGATTAAGTGTAAATATGATTAAAAATAATTGAATACTATGTATAATAAAAAATTGATATTATTGATGAATAAAATTAAAATTTATTTCTATGTATCGTTTTTGTCCCTAACGTTTTAGTCATATTTACGTCCCTAACGTTTCAAAATCGTCTCAATTTTGTCCCGCCGTTAATTTTATTAACGGATCCCTAACGGCAGGACAACATTGAGTCAATTTTAAAACGTTAGGAACGTAAATAGCACGATTGAAACATTAGGGACAATTTTGAGATTTACCCCAAACGTTGGGGACAAAAACAATACTTTATTGTCTTGATGTTTTAGTAATCACGTTCTATATTTTAGATGTTTTTTATTGTAAAAAATACATATTAGGTGCCTTCTATGGTACCTATCATCTTATTGTACCTATGGTGACTACAAATAGGTTTACCAATTAATTGTGGACATTTGGCAACTGAAAGCGTATCACTAAAAGTGTTGCTTAAAGAGAAAGTGTTACCCTTAATCGTTAACTTGGCTCTGATACCAATTTTTTAATTTGGATTTTTCTTTTAATTTCTTTTTCGAAATTTCTATTTGTACAGGTGCTTTATAAAAAGTATTGACCATAACTTTTCAATTTAGTTTATAATATTCTTTTTTGCATGGATTATTGTATATAAAATCTTTTATCTGTTTGTCTTTTTCTTTAATATAATTTTTCAAATCCTCAATAACTTCTTTTATTTCTACACTTTCTCCTGTTTCTAAATATCTATTTAATTTTTCAACTTCATTCTCCATTTTTTCTTTTAACAGCTTTAATTCTTTTAAATCATAATATGGTGTTCCAGGCATTTATAAATTTTTTAAGTTTAGCTCCAACTTGTTTATATTTGTTCTTATTTCTATCCTTTTTATTATAAGGTCATTAATTTCGAATTGAAGATTATTTAATTCTCTTTTATACTTCTTTATTTTACTTTTTAATTTTTTTCGTCCTTTTTCTTTTTATTTTATTTTCTGGTCTTTCAATCTTTATATACTTCATTAGTTATCTTAGAATTTCTGCAAATTCTATCATCGATTCATCACTATTTTCTAAAGATTCTATTGATTTTTCTAACTCTTCAACTTCTCCTTTCAATTTGTCATAGATTATTTTTAGAGTTTCAAATGCTCTTTGATTTATTTCAGAAAACTGTAAATAATTCAACCGATTTTCTCTTTCAAAGAGCTCTTGTTTCTTGTCTTGATAGGTTACATATATTTTCTCTTTATTTATTGTCATAACTTAGTGTTTAGGGTTTCATTTAATTTTTCGACCTTTTTTGTTAATTCTTTTATTTCAGAATTTTCTTCTTTAATCTTTAACTTAGATAAACTTAAAGGGCTATTAATTTTGGATTCTCTTATTTGAAAATTCGATGAAACTAATTTTCCTGATGGTTCTTTTAGTAAAAGAACTGGGTTTTCAATAGCTTTATATTTTGGTATTTCTGTTTTTACAATTTTTTGAAATAATTCATCAACATAAATTCTTTCTCTGTTTTTAAATATTATACTATGATGGCTATTTGTTAAAGCATAATTTATTGCATATGTAATTGAAAATGGTTCATCGTCTTGTTCCATTAGATTCTTTCTGTGAAATTTATAAGCCAAACTTATAGATCTTCCAAGATTTTCAGTTGATAAAGGTATAGCATATCCAAGATGGGCATTGAATTTAACATTTACGTTTGCCAAGTTTCCATGAACAATTCCAATTATTTGATCTATTGGGTCATCAGTAATTCTTTTGTCACAGATTGCTAAGCTTATTGGTGAATTAATTCCTTTCATATATGTAGATTTGATTAAGACTTGTATAGTACTAATATGAATCCATCCAATTTTAGATCTTTTTTGTTGATCCTTAATTTTCTCAATTTGTTTACTCAATTCTTCATCATTTATCAGAGCTATTTCAAGTTCTCCATTAGCAGATTTTATCTTTATAGGGGCTTCAAGTTGAATTTTTCCATAGTATATTATATTTTTTCTATTAAAAACTTCTTTTAAAAGATTTTGTTTATTAAAATTTTCATTTGACTTGAGATTTAATTCTGTTTTTAGAACAGCCTGTTTTTCATTATCTAATAAGGCAGATAATCTATAATAATCAGATTCTTCCGTTAATTCTAAACTTTCTAAATAATTCATGGCTATGAGATTAAGATAAAGGCGTACCTTTCTGGAGAAAAACTTCCTTTATTTAGAATATTTACATAAGATGTTTTTATCTCCAGAGGGGAGATTGTAGATACTAACTCCTGAGGGGAGTTTAGAATTGGTTTTTCCTAAGGGAATTCTTCTTCAAACTATAGAATCGCCTCGGCCGCTTCCTCCTTGCTCTCCTAGCATATGAGTACTCTTAGCCTTCTGCTTTCTATTGTTTGATGCCTTCTACAATTGCCTAAGCAACCTATTTATAATGGTTGGGTCTGATGGACAATTCCCATCCTTACCCTTCTTATGACGTCATTGCTTACGTCATTGTTTATTATCTTGCACCAGCTACATTGTTGGTGCTCTATGACCTAAGCACTTACGTCACTATGCAATAATGTTGAGAGATGCTTCAGATGTGCTGTCCTCCTCTTTCATCATGTGACCTTCAGATGTGTTGTCTTCTTCTTTTATCATGTGGGTTGATTCCGTTTTATTATTGCTTTCTTCAGATAACTCTGAGACACATAGCTGACACTTGTGGTCTTCTCTGTCTTTTATCAAATAGCAGAGATTCCTCTTTATCCCTTCGGGGAGCTTTTCTAAGAGTCCAGATAAGTTGTAGAATGCTGATTCAAATTCCACTAAGAGTCTCATCTCTCTTTCTTCAATTTCATTCTTTTTACTGGACACAAGCAAAGTATTTCTGCTTTTATAATTGATTCTTGTGTGAGATTCCCTTGTTATCTTTTGAGTTCTTTCGAAGACCCTTGCTAGTGTGCTGGCTAGTCTTCCTTCATGACTGTAGATTGTTAAATCTTGAACTTGATCAATTGGTTGAAAATTTTCTGGGAAGACGGACATGAAGATCACTTGATGTGCTGGAACCAAGCATTCTTCTTCTTCATTAAAAATAGGTTGACTATTCGTAAATTTTAGGGATATATCCCTTGGATTTACGTTGTCAATCATATTTTTAAATCTTTTTACTGCATCAATAAATCCTGCAGGAAACTCACTAATAATTTTCAAATCATTAAAAATTAAGATTGTATCAATTAATCCATACTGGAAAAACTGATAGGTGTCAGATGGAGAAGCCTCTGGAAATATAACCAGCTTTGTTAGCTGTTCTTTGGCAATAGGATAATATCCCAAGATCGCCCTCTTTTCTGCAGTCCAATTCAAGACTATGTTAAGGGTTTCTCTGAGATTTGATCTACAAACCCTTTTCTTTTCCTTGATTTCAGCCCTTGTAGGAATGTTTCTTATTATCCCTGTTCTCTGGGTTTGAATTGGAGCTTTATCTGCTCTTTTTAGGGTTTGCTCTGGATGAAGAGCTTCATATTCTCTAAAAGATTCCTTTGCCTCTTCCAGTGTTAAAAACCCTCCTTTATGAATTATCCTTGATTGCTGTGTAAATGGTGCTGCTTTTTCCCAGGCATCATATACTCCTTTCATGGGGCCATTATAAATTACATAATATTTTTTATCTTGGGTGGATTTTTTGATAATTTCAGCAATTGTTTTATTTTCTGGAATTTTTTCCTCACCTGATTTGTCCACCACGCTTAGCTGGCTGAACTCTGATGGTTTTGGTTGTTGTGTTGATTTCATTGCTTCGATGGCCTTCTTGAGGGATTGGATCTGTGTCCTTATTTGCTGACAATGCTTGCATTTTTCGAGTTCTTGTTCGTATTTTTGAATTTCTTGATTTAATGCGTTGTAGACGAACTCCATTCTCTTGTTAATGTATCTGCAATAACATTTTTGTCACCCTTAATATATTCAATTTTTATTGGATATTGTAACAAAAATAATTGCCATCTTACCAATCATCCATGATTATAATCTACTTTCAAATTATATCGTATGAAACCTGTTAAATAACTTCAATCTGTCCTTAATGTAAATTCTTTAGGTAGTAAATCAATTTTCCATTTCTTAAGAGATTTAATTGCTGCTAGAATTTCCCTTTCATGAGTAGTATATCTCTGTTCTGTTGGAGTAAAAGTCCCTGAAATATACCTGCAAAGTAATCCTTTGGGGGATATTTAGAATCTAGTGATTCTTTTTCTTGTTCCAAACTTTTTATAGCTTTCTTAGCTTTTAGACATCCTGCCCAGGTTATGTCTGAAGCATCTGTTTCTACTATTAAGTAGTCATTTTCTTCTGGAATATAAAGTTTTGGAAGTTTTTCACATAATTCTTTAATTCTTTGAATTTGTATGCTATCTTTTTCATCCCATTTCCATACTTTTTTAGTACTTATTTTTGGAAATAAGCTTTTAGTGTATTCTGTTATATTCTTTAAAAATCCATGATCAGAGATATAATTTATACACCCTAAAAATCTTTGTAATTGTTTTCTATCTTCTATTTTATTAGGAAATAAATTTACCTTTTCTAGAACATTTGGTTGAAGTTTTAGCTTTCCTTGAGTAGATAGAATTAATCCAAGGAACTCTATTTCTTGTTTTGCTATTCTTGCTTTCTTTTTACTAAGAACTAATCCTTTTTCCTTGCATCTTTCTAAAACTATTAATAATTTTTGAAGATGGTCTTCTTTATCCTGTTTTGTAAAAATTAGTATATCATCAATGTATACTAAAACAAATTTATTTAACTCTTTTAGATTTTCTTCCATAAATCTTTGATAAATACCTAGGGCTTGCTTTAATCCGAATGGTAATACATTCCATTCATAAAGCAACACACTTGTTGATTCCTTTGTTGGGCAAGTAAAAGCAGTTAATTTCTTTGTTTCTTCGTCTAAACGAAGTTGCCAATATCCTGATTTTGCATCGAGAGATGAAAACCAAGTTGCTCCTTTGATTTTTTCTAAAATAGAATCTTTTCTTGAAAGTTTATGAGCATCACCAATAGTTGCTTCATTCATTTTATTATAGTTTATTACCATTCTTCGTTTTCCCCTTTTAATTTCATTATTGTTTTCAACGTAAAAAGCTGGAGCCGCATGAGGACTTTTACTTAATCTTATAATTCCTTTTTCCAAAAGGTCTTTACACTCTAATGAGAACTCTTCTCTATCTTTCGCGGAATAAGGAATTTTATTTGGGACATTTATTTCTTTTGTGGGATCTTTTAATTTAATGCTTACTAATTCGTTATTTGTATTTTTAATATCTAAAGGATTTTCAGCACAAATTTCATTCAAGAGTTCTTCTATCTTTATTTCAAGATTATTTTTTGGAATATTTATCTGAAAGTATATGTTTAAATAACATGTTTCTAATATAGAAAATATTTTAAACTTTAAGATCTTATCTATAGTAGTAGTTGGTATTTTTATACGTTTTGATTTTTGATTTATTAAAGAATCGTGTGGAGCTTTTAAAACTATATATGTTAATTCTTGAATGAATGGATGATATAGCTTTAAAAAGTTATTTCCTATGATAAAATCCATTCCAGAATCTAACATATATATAGATGGAACAATGAACCTATAATTTTGAATAAAAATTTCAACCATCTCTGCTTTTTGGTCAATTTTATGTATTGATTTGTCAGCTATTCTAACTTTTAATGGTTTCTTTAATTTTTTCCAATCAAGTTTTATACTTGAACTAGCAAAGCATTGTGTTGCCCCAGAATCTATGAAAGCATTTATAAACTTTTCTGTTATTTTTATAGTAATAAATGTAGCATTATTACTCAGTCTCTGAGTCTGTTTCCGAGACATATTCAAAAATATAGTCTAAGTTATCATCAGATTCTTCTAATGGTTCCATGAAACAAGACTTAGCAATTTCTATTTGTTTAGTAAGATCCTTTTTATCCTTCTTTTTCGGGCATTCATTTGCGTAGTGTCCTTCTTCTTGGCAATACCAACACTTACAATTTTCTTTTTTATTCGAGCAATAGTTATTTCTTTGTCTTTTGTTTTTATTGTTATTTTCTTTTCTAAAATATCTCTTTTTTCTCCAGTTTGGATAGTATTTTCTTCTTCTAAATTGATATTTTCTTTTTCTTTGAAGATTTTTATTAAGACCATATTTTTGAGATATCTCCTCATTATCCTGACAGCAAATTCTGATTATATTTGCAAATCTTTTTTGAGTTGCTTCTTGCATACAACGTTCTTTTATTTCCTCTCTTATAGCAGAGGTTGCTCCACCAAAATTATTTTCAATTGTTCCTCTATTTATTTCTCTTATAAATCTTCCCATTATAAATTCATTAGCAGGATATGGAAGTTTTGTTATGTACATACTAAGATAATGATTTTTATCTTCTTCTTTTAATTTGTAATAATGTATTCTATATTCACATATATAGGACTCCACATTACATAAATCATATATCTGAATATTAGCTAAATGGTTTTTTGCTTCTTGATATTCTTTATTATAGACTTCTTGTCTATGATCTATAATATTTTTTCCAAAAAATTCTTTATATAGAATCATCATTATATATAATATCTTATCATAAGCTGTTGTTTTTGTTTCTAATTCTTCTATTATTTGGTTTTCTATTGATGTCATATAATCTCTTATAGTTCCTTTAGTATGAAACCCTATGTAATTCCAAATGTCCCTTCCAGACAATTCACCAAGTTTTGGATTAGTAAAGGCTTCTAATAAGAAGGAATTCAACCAATTTTCGAAAATTTCTTTTTCGTTCTTTTTGCAGTCTAAATCGAGCATTCTTTCTCCTTCCATTTCCTGGATTTTAGGAACGTATTTTGATGGTATTTTTGCATATTTTGAATCTTTATTTATAAACCCTTTTTTAAAAGCATAATTATCAAAACCTGTTTCCCATTTAAATTGAGATTGATTATCCTTAGATGTTCCAGCTTCATTCTTTACTTGTATTGGAATAGTTGGTTCTTCGTCACTTGAATAATCTAGAATGTGTTCTTCATTTTCTATATTTTCAGAATTTACTAATTCTTTCTCTATTTGAAAACCATGTTCCATAATATTATTTTCTTGAGCCATTTTTAATTGTTTAAAAAGCATTGTAACTTCTTCTAATTTTTCTTCAATATTCATAATTTTAGTGGTGGTTTTACTTTTAAATCTGTTATGTTAATTATGTTTTGAAATTTTTCTTCCTTGGGATTCTGTTTTTCCTTATTTCTTTGAAATTTTATGGATGTTAATATTTCCTCAAGCATATCTACTATAGAATTTAATTGTGGGTTAAAAGTATGATATAGGTGTGGGGAATCATTTCCATAGTAACATTTTTTAGAAATTCCGTGTGAAAAATAAGTTTTTTCAGGTTTTTGAAGTCCTTCAATAAAACTTATAGTAAAATAAAGATTTTGAGAAAAATCATTTTGTATTGATTTTAAGAATTCGGTGTCATTACAGTTGACATTAGTTAAAATCATTAATTTTTGATCTATTAATTTTGATAACTTAATTATTTCTTCTCTTAAATCTTCTAATTTACTTTTTTTCGTTAGGTGACGCTTTTCTTTGTGAAAGGTTACACTTTTAAGTTAAAAGTGTAACCTTAGCCACCACTAGTTACCATAGCCATAGCCACCAGAGACTTGGCTTACATATTATATCTAAAATAATTTTATGTAATAAAAATTATAATAACAAATTAATTAAAAAGTTCATCTGAAATTTAACTCTTCCATATTAAAATTTTTAAATCTGTCTCTATTTCCGTAGATATCATATATAAAGTATTTTATTTACTCTTTATAAGTATATGTTCTAATCTTTTGTTTATTTTTTCGCATTTTCTTCTTTAACTACCTTATATAATAATAATAATAATAATAATAATAATAATAATAATAATAATAATAATAATAATAATAATAATATATCTTTTTTGTTTATCAAAGATCCTCCTTTAATATAAAAATTAAAATTCTAACGCTTTTTATTAATCAACCCATATCTTTATTTCTTTAATTATATAATAATTGTTCTCAATCAGATTTAAAATGTGCTTTTAGCCTTGAGGTGTGAATATCTTTTGTTAAAGTCACTTTATGTTTGAATTTTTTTATTTAAAGTAAATTAAATTTATTCAAATATTATATTTTTGTATCGTAAAAAATAATATTTGTTCGATTTGTGATAGGTTCGACTACATATATCTTTTTTAAAGAGATATAAGCATTTACGAGAAAGTTTATATCATTTACAGTGCGTGTTAAGATTCAAAATATTAATTTCTATCAACAATTCACATATAAATGCAAAATACTACTAATTTTTAAATTCAGTTAAAAGTATATTTGAGGTAAATTTCAAAGTATTTTTTAAAGAGCAATGTTAGGGGACCAGTAATTTTTGTGATTGTTAGCCATCAATTAACCATCAATGATAATTTGATGGTGTGAGATTGGTGTGAAATTTCATCCAATGGCTCACCTTTCTCTGTTGGTTATATGTTGGTCAAAATTTAATAAAACTGCTGACCCCCTAGAATTTTCCTTTTTTAAATTTGTAATCGAATCTTAAACTTAATTCTTAACTTGTTAAATTCAGAAATAATTTTACAGCAAATTTAAGTTACGAAATAAATTTGATGCTCGATTACAAATTTAAAAACCATTTTAAAATTTAACTCAAGATATTTTTTTATGAAGCCATTCCAAATCATCCCATATGATTCCCAAATTAATATGTATAACTTATTATGATTATATCATCCGAAAGTGTATAGTATTTTGACTTCAATTAAGGTGGCACATTTTAGCGCCAGTTTTTATATGTCCTTCTTCGATCTCAATGCCATTTAAAAAAATTATTAAATGTAAATGATGAAATTTTACCATGATTAAGAGAGTTTTCATTATAGGCAAAATATATTTGAGGAATTTGTTAATTATTAATCGTTAATGTCAGTTAATTATGGTGTATATTCAAATATATATATATATATATATATATATATATATATATATAATATCATTAATATTGTTTTAAAATTTTATGTAATACTGAGGATCAGTCTTGCTAAGCAGTAATATTGTTTTAACAAAAAATTGTTATTCTCAACAGTAAAATTCTCTTTATATTGCAGACTTGTTTAGTTTACTGCTTAACAAGACTGATTCTCAATATGTAAAACATTAATTATATATTATAATTCTTTTTGAATTAATATCATCATATATTAGCTAAATTTATATAATATGCTATAAGATATTGTAATAAAAAATGATCTTGATTATTTCCAAATTTTATTAGTTTGATAACATATATGGGTTGCATTTTCAATTTATGGAAAAAACTAGAACCACACATTTCTGTGTGTGTCTATATATATATATATATATATATATAGTGGTGGAGTTTGAAATAAAATTTTGGAAAAAAAAATTTAACATAAATTTTAGCCTTTTTCTTAAAAAATATATCAATTTTTTATTTTTTATAATTATTTTATATAAAAATTTGAATATATATATTGTAAAATATGTAAAAAAGAAGTTAGAATGATAAATATTAAAAATTATAATATTTATTAATTTTTTATCAATTTATACAAATACAATAATATTAATACTTATTGAATATTCTAATATTTTTTATTATATAAAAAGTTAAATTAAATAAACAGTAAAATATAAAATAATATTAAATTAAATAAATAAAAAATACTTGCTAATTTTTTATATTTGAACTCAAAGGTAGAGGAAATGTTACTTGTTGAATAGAGAGTTTCAAAATGTGAACAGAGAAGCTGCTAGCAAAGCAGCGTTTTTATAATGATGATTTTTATCTTTTATTTTGTTAGATGATCTTTTTTATTCTTATTTTTTTTGTTAGATAACTTTTTTTATTTGATTTGATTGTTAAATAATTTTTTTATAATGATGATTTTTATCTTTTATTTATTTTAGACGATCTTTTTTTGTTAGATAATTTTTTTATTTGATTTGATTTTAAAATTTAATTTTGATGTGTTGTGAAAGTCAACAAAAATACATTCAATGCAATAAAAATAAGAGATAAACATTGAATATGAGTACTTTAAATTATAGTAAAGTATTTAAAGTTAACTGAACTATTTTTTATTTTTTATAAAAAATTTGAACGACATAGTCGCTTTATCTTAACTAGGCTTCGCTCATATATATATATATATATATATATATATATATATATATATATATATATATATATATATATATTAAACTTCTAATTAGTTAATTAGTTTATAAAAAATATATTAATCTAAAACAATAAAAGTATAATTTATAATTATTCTGTCTTTACAGGACTAAATATTTAGTGACTTAGTTTTTGTTTACTCACCTGCGTGTGAAGTGAAACTTTTAGGAGAATCCCTTTCTTTTGCTTTTACGTTTATGTCCTTCAATTTGGACAATATCTTTCTTTTCTTTTATTGGTGAATAAAAATAAATGACTGCCTTAAAAAAAACAAGACTAAATATTTTATATATATATTCTTAAATAATAATTTTTTTAACTATTCATTATTTCTTATTTAATTTTAAAATTTACTTATTATAATATTCACGGTATAAATAATTCTTTTATTATATTTTATATCAATTATTCAAATTTTAAACATACATGCTAATCAAATTAATTATTTTTTAATAAAATTATAAAAATATAAAGAAACAAAATATTTTAATTTATTTATAAAAATATTATTTACATACTAAAATTAATTATCAAATTCAATTATTATATATTTGTGTATAATTATATTTATAATTTAATTTATTTTAATATATATTTTATATTAGTAATTAATTTTAATGTATACTTGGCAGTTAGCACTTAGCACTATTGATTTATGAGTCCCGCTAGAAAGATAATGGATTATTTGTATGATGTGTACAATGGACTACTGATTTTGGGGTTCACCATGAATTAAACTCTTGATCTTTTGGATTTAGCGCTCTAATATTATGTCATGATACCACTCATCCCAAAAGTTTCAGCTGATAAAAAAATATAACACTATAATTATATCTCTAATACTCCATAAACCTTCATTATACACATGGTACAAATATTTCATTTGCTTCTCATGCTTTTCCTTGATATATTTATTACCTCTAATTAGTAGCCATTAAATTAGTTGTCTCTATTCTCTATCCTGTTGCCACTTCACCCTTTAATTTGTGGCGTTTGCATGTACCCTAGTTCCCACTTCTCTGTATTCTATTTTTATATATACACTACAAGAAAAAAGGCCTATAGCCACGCTTTTTTCTTGCCACGCTTCAAAAGCGTGGCCAAAAGTGGTCAATGGCCACGCTTTTATGAGGGTGGCAATAGATTAGAGATTTGGCCACTTTTTTTATTGCCACGCTTCAAAAGCGTGGCGAAAAGCATCAACGGCCACGCTTTTTTTTGCCACGCTTCAAAAGCGTGGCCATAAAGAGAAACAAGGACGTTTTGAAAGCGTGGCGACAGGGTTTCATTACGGCCACGCTTACAAAGCGTGGCCATATCCTAGTACGCTTTTGGCACGCTTTAAAAGCGTGGCCAAAAGGTCCTTTTCTGCCACGCTTCAAAAGCGTGGCCGTAGAGCAAAACAGTGACGTTTTAAAAGCGTGGCGAGAGGGGCTCCAACCCATTCACCCTAACCCGGCCCCTGACCTGGCTCCCAACCCGGTCCCCAACCCAAAGACACTAACCCTAATCACTCGAAACCCTAAGCCTGAAGAGCGCCTCCCTTCACCCTTCGCACTTCACCCTTCCCCCTTCGCCCTTCGCCCTTCGCCCTGAACCCTTCGCCCTTAGCCTTCGTCACTCGAAACCGCTCATCGAATCCGCTCATCGCACTGTTAATCTTCGTCACTCGCCCTTAGCCCTTCACCCTTCTTCATCTTGTTAATCTTCATCTTCGTCTTCCGCTCATCGAATCCGCTCATCGCACTGTCTCCTACCTCGGCGACCTTATGGCCTCCTTCAGTTCAAAAATGTCCGTACTCTCTCTCTCTCTCTTTCATAAACCCTTCCTCACTTCAATTCTCTCTTTGATCGCCGTTTCGTTTACTAGCTTTTGATAATTAGGTTTTTCTTTACTTTCCTTCGTTTTTGATTGTTATTTGAAAGATGATTTGCGTGTGCTTGTTGATCTGAGGAAGCTGTAGTTCCTGTTTGAGAATGACTTCTGCTTCACTCTCATCGTGCTCAATTCGCTTATCTCTCACTCGATTCCTTTTAACTTATTCTGTCGTTTTCGTGAGACTCGGTAGATTACTGGATTTTAGTATCCTGCTAGGCTTCTTTAATTATAGCTAATTAAGTGGCGAACATAGTCTCTGTGAATAAAATTTTTTACTTCAGAATTCGTTAGCAACTGGAATGTAGGTATCGATCATAGTTTTTACATAAAAGGTTGAACAGTTTTTGTGTGTGTGTGTGATCAAGTTAAAAGGATTGTGCAGAATAGTTAGGGTAAAATTTGCTATCGTAGATAGCAGTGAATCAAGTAATCGTGTTTTTAAGTTTCTCTAAATTGAAGCATAATGTGTTCTTTTGAATCTTTTCTTTCAGCTCAATGCAGAGAAGAGCCCTTTTCAGCGGACTTATGCGACTCAGGTGTGTTTGTTTACTGCTTTCTTAAGCTACTGCTTCTTGAAAACGCTTTGTTTGTAGTTACTGGCTTGTTCTTGGTTGATTAACTCTGTTACTGGCTTACTGCTTGATGATTAATTGATACCCTCATTCTTGCTTGTTCTTAGTTGATTAACTCTGTTTCTGGAAGTGAAATCATGGATAAGATTACAGGGTTTTGTGTTTTTGTTGAAATTATTGATAAAAAATTGGTTTGCTATGCTGCTGCTGCTGTTTTTGAATTTCTGGCTCTGTTGTTTTTGAATTTTTGTTGATTTATTGATTTCATGGTTTTTGTTGATTATTTGTTGCTGTTTTTGAATTTTTGTTGATGATTTATTTGATTTCTGGTTCTGTTGTGCAGCTGGTGTTTTTTATTGTGTTAATGAGAGCTGCTATTTTTTACTGTGATGTTGATTTATTGATTTCAGTTATGGATGATTATTTGTTGAATGATTATTTGATTTCTGGGTCTGCTGTGCTGCTGCTGCTCTGATTTAATAATAAAATATTTTGTATTATATATGCTTTCCACTCTAGTTCCAGTTGTCATCCCTATTTGACAATGAGAAAATCTAGCTTTACCACCCCTAATTATATTAATGTATTCAATACACTTGTAACTTGACTCTAAATAATAAATTTTAATTACTCTATTTCTTAATTATTTGTCGCCGAGGTATGATCCACGTTTTCTCATAGGTTTCTTATGCATAATTACTTGAGAAGCTGTCACGTTGATCTGAATGTGTTCGAATTGGCTTACTTTTAGTTCGAAACATCTTATATATTGAAATAGCCTTCTGTCAAAAGTTTTGAAAGTATTAAAAACTATTATTTCTCTCTAGTCTTTAGATAATTTATTATGCCAAACATGCTAATATATTCTTCTTTTCCTGTGCAATATTCAGGCTGCAACTAAAGTTCTTGCTCGACAGTTGGTAAGGCTTACGCAGCAGATTGCTAACCTTCAAGGTAGTCGAGCTCAGATGAGAGGCATAGCAACTCACACACTGGTAAAGAACAAGCATTCTTTGAAAACTGTAGCTCATATGTAATTTATGGTGTAGTTTGTGTAATACTGCAGTCTATTGTTTCCATGCTCTCACCAATAATTGATTGATCATGCTCTCACCAATATTTCTTTTTGATT
The DNA here is from genome assembly GCF_003086295.3 of Arachis hypogaea. Taxonomy (NCBI): domain Eukaryota; kingdom Viridiplantae; phylum Streptophyta; class Magnoliopsida; order Fabales; family Fabaceae; genus Arachis; species Arachis hypogaea. The sequence goes on along the minus strand of NC_092037.1, from coordinate 96,931,777 downwards.
AATCTGGTTTAGCTCATTCTGTTTAGCTTGTTTAGTTCAACTAATTTGGTTTAGTTGAATTAGGTGGTTAATTAGAGAATTTGGACTGTTATATGAACTGCAATGATTTCAGTTTGTGGAACTGGTTAAGTCTATGGATTCTGTTTGCTGCTTGCTTGAACCTGGGAAACAGCTATTTACTGCTGCTGTTTAATAAGTGTTGCTGCTTCGTGCCATGTGTTAGAGACCTAGTAGATCTAGAAATTGTGCTATGTTTAACTGTATATAGCATGCTGATAACTCTGATTCTGATCTTCTACTGTGGAGATCTAAGATCTGGTTGAACTTGACTGATTTTATTTAATGTGCATAGCTTGTGTGTTTATTTTTCGTCTTTCTTGTTGTCGTGACTGTTCGCTGGCCTTATTGTCTGATCTAATTTTTCTTCTAATCTGGTTGCTGGACGGCCTTTTGTTTGATAGAGTATCATATTATGGTGTAGCTCATATTTTTCTTGGCCCCTTTTTTTCTTTGAAAACTATAGCTCATATGTAATTTATGGTGTAGTTTGTGTAATACTGCAGTCTATTGTTTCTATGCTCTCACCAATAATTGATTGATTATGCTCTCACCAATATTAAAAGATGGATTTAGGCATTCGTTTCTTCCTCTTTCACACCCTGCAGGTTTTGACAGCTACTAAAATTAGATATTGGAGGTTTTGTTCAATTAGATGCTAGGTTTTGACAAGTCCCCATGAGATGTAATGGCAAAAGAGAATTGATAGGCACACAGTTTCTTCTTGTTATCATGCTATATAAAAAACATGTCTCAGTTGTGGTGGTTTGGTTTGGTTTTTGTTGTTTTCCATTGCAGGAATGCTATTGATTCCTCTTTATTCAAGCAATGGTTGCATAACTTGCAAAGTGAGATTGGGATTCTAGCTGATGGCACCTTGGCTCTGAGACAAGTTTTAATTCAGGTAATTGCATCATCAGTGTTTAAAAAGTGGATATGATTTCTGATAATTAGGCCTTGTTAAGTGGTAATTTAAGTAACTGACTAACCTGTTAGTCTTCTAGTCTTATTCATGTTCTCAAATCAAAATCAACAAAACTAGTTGGACTCTTTTTGGTGTAAACAGGGTGTAGACATGTTTGGAAAGCGCATTGGGTTTCTCAAATTTAAAGCGCATTGGGTTTCTCAAATTTAAAACTACTGGAATGTTGGATGATGACAAGGTTGATTTCGTTGGCACTGCAGTTCGTGAGGCTTCTCTCTCTCTCTCTCTCTCTCTCTCTCTCTCTCTCTCTCTCTCTCTCTCTCTCTCTCTCTCTCTCTCTCTCTCTCTCTCTCTCTCTCTCTCTCTCTCTCTCTCTCTCTCTCTCTCTCTTCATAGCTTAGTTGTGCCTCTGACAGGTTGAAGAGGAGACTGGCATAAAGTTCAAACTTGAAGACATGGTTGATCTCACTACTTTCTTGGATTCTTCAACAGGATGCAGATTTTTTCCCTCACCGGTATACCTTAAGCATTCTGCATCAACCTTATTGCTTTATTGGTTTTGCAAATAAATAATTTTGTCGCTTGAAAAAAGAGCTAATAATGCATCTGCTTTATAGTTGTTCAATAATTTAGTTTGGTATTTTGAGCATAGTTTAGTTTCGTGTTATTGTACTTTTAGATTTGCATTTACCAATCAGTGAGCATTCAATTCAATTTCTGGCTTTCTGTGGTTCAATCTAACAGTATTTTATCGTAGAATGTGAACCTGGTTTAATTTGGAATTGTTAATACATGCATAAATTAGATTATTTCTTATAATATTTTTATATATATCGTTTTTGTTGGTTCAATTTGTTCTTGATATTTTGCTGCAGGCTAGTATTGGAATGGATAACTTGAACGCTTAATGCACAAAGTGGAGCAGTTTTAGGTTGATTTTGATCTTTTACTAAGTATTTAGGTTGATGATCATCTCTATTAGTGTAATTTGATATATTATGAGCAGTTCTAACTTGTATTATTTCTGTATTTTTCTTCGGTTTTTAGTTTTGGAATTTGAACTCGAAATTTATTTTGTATTTGAGTAATAGTTTTTTAATGTATAAAACAATTATAGTAAATATCTCACTAATTATTGTTTGATTTGTCTTGTAATAAAAATTGCATACTATATTTGTAGGTTTGGTAATAAAAAAGGATTGAAAATTTATATTGTGTAGCAATGAAGATCAAGTAACAAAAAGAATTTTTTTTTTAATTTAACAAGGCTTTCGCCACGCTTTTAAAGCGTGGCTATATATTTTGCTATGGAGCGTGGCCGTATATCTACCTATCACCACGCTTTAAAAGCGTGGCCGTATATCCACCTATCGTCACGCTTTAAAAGTGTGGCCGTATATCCACCTATCGCCACGCTTTAAAAGCGTAGCCATATCTCCACCTACAGCCACGCTTTAAAAGCGTGGCTATATTTCCCACCTACAGCCACGCTTTTCCAAGTGGCAATTTGTAAAAAAGCGTGGCAAACAAAAAGCGTGGCAATAGGCTGCAAAAAGCGTGGGGATAGAGCAACCGCCACCCTTTGATAGGTCACCCTTTCAAAAGCGTGGCGGTAGCTCAAAAAGCGTGGCGAAAAGCTATTGCCACGCTTTTTTCAGCTTTTCGCCACGCTTTAAAAGCGTGGCAAAAGACGTGTTTTCTTGTAGTGATATGGGTACCAATATCCCAAAACATCATAGTAATCCTCAAATAACATTATTATTATTGTAGTGATCGAGTTCACACTTCACAATTGTCTTCGCATTTCAAAGACAAAAATGGCTCAACCAGTGTTTGTTTCATCAGCCCAAATCCCAAAAGAAGATGAAAATATAGTGTTTGATTCATCTGTTATGTCATATGAAACCACCATACCCAAAAAATTCATATGGCCTGATGAGTTTAAGCCAAGCCAAGACATACCAGAACTTCAAGTTCCAGAAATTGACATGAAAGCCTTTCACTCTGGTGATCCAAAAGTTATATCAAATCTTTGCTCTAAGATTGATGAGGCATGCAAGAAGCATGGATTCTTTTATGTTGTTAACCATGGCGTGGACGCCGAACTCATAGCGAAAGCTCATGTTTTGATGGATGATTTCTTTGGCATGTCGTTGGCAGAGAAACAGAAGGCTCAGAGAACGCTTACAGATTTTCGTGGGTATGCTAGCAGCTTCACTGGCAGATTCTCTACCAAACTTCCATGGAAGGAAACACTCACTTTTCCTTACTCTGCTCAGCATTCATGCAAAGCTGTGGAGGAATATTTTGTTAATGCTCTTGGGGAAGATTTTCGTCACTTTGGGTGAGTTAGAATGATATAATGAATTTAATTTTGATATATGCCTGAAATGTTTTAATCTGGTTATATTTATTTTTTAAAATTTATTTATATAGTGAAGGTAATAAGTAATTATTTTTATAATAATGTGTCAAAAATGTAAAAATGTAACTCAAATTTATCTTATATAGTATTTATTAATTATCGCTAAAATTAATAAATATTAAATAAGATAAATTTGGATTAATTTTTTATTATTTACTGACGATCACGATTATTTTTATAATTGTAAAAATTAAATCGATAAAATTAACGGTTTAAAAGTTCAAAAGATTAATCAAAATTATATAAAATATAATGATTATTTTTTATTACATGATGTTATATGATTGAATCTATTGGTGAAATTGTTTTATATTTATTGGATATCAAAATTAAATTATTTTATCCCGTGCTTTTTATTCTAAAATTCCGTGGAAAAAATAATGAAAATTATATTATCTCTTTTTGTTTTATTTTATTTTAAATGTTTATTTTAAAAAATAAAAAATTAAGTCAAATTATTTTTAGAACATTATTTTTCTATTTTGTACAACTAACAAAATGGCTGACAGTAATCAGATTCGAAAATTGTGGATATGGAACCGATCCGCAAGGTTCGGATCCGATTTGCACACTAATCAGATCGGATTGCAGATTTTGTATTGATATCCGCATATCTGCGTATCTGCAAAAATAGAGAAATAAATAAGTAAATATTCTTTTTATGTTTTATTTCAATTAATAATTATCATATGTGTTGTATTATTTTAATTTATTATTTAAAAAAAGTATGTTTAATATTATTTTAAAAGTAAACATATTTAAAAGAATAGAAAAATAAATTTTATTGATATTTTTTTAATAAAAATAAATTTTTAATTTTTTTTGTATTTTACAAATATATTCGATATACGATTCGATCCATGCTTAAAAACTACGGATATTGAATCCAATTTGATCTAATAATTTTAGTGTGAATCAGATCGAAATTTTAACTATATATAATTTGCGTTCATCTTTAAAAATTACACTTTACTTTCAATTTAAAAAATTAAAAGAATCTATTTTTGTGAACATACATAGCATCATTATTGTTAATTCCGTCACGTTAGCCTTTTCCGTCAATTATAATAGAATAGTATAGTTATTATGAAAAAAATAAAAAACAATTTATAATATGATGAAATATTTAAAAAATTAAAAATATAATATAATAAGTAAGAAATTTAAAAATAAATTAAATTTTAAGGGTAAACAAAACCTGGTTAACTTTTTTCTAAAGAGAAATGTTCATTTTAAGATATATATTTTCTTTAATTTCAATATACCTCAGAGAATTGTTTTTAATTTGTCAACCTGGCTGCATCAATTTTAAAAGGAAAAGATTAATTAAAAAATCTTGACACATATATATTTGTATTTGATAGAGAGTTCTACGAGAAATACTGTGATGCAATGAGCAATCTAGCCCTTCAAATCATGGAACTTGTGGGAATGAGCTTAGGAGTTGGGAAATACTTCAGAGACTACTTTGAAGAAAATAACTCTATTATGCGACTGAATTACTACCCACTTTGTCAAACACCTGATTTGACCTTAGGAACTGGGCCCCACTGTGACCCTAATTCGCTTACCATTCTTCATGATGATCAAGTTGCTGGTCTTCAAGTGTTCTTCGATGCCCAATGGTACTTGGTTCCTCCAAGACAAGGTGTCTTCGTTGTTAACATTGGTGACACATTTACGGTAACAAATCTTTATATTGTAATCTTGTTAGTTGGTAATTGGTTGATGTAAAAATAATAATTAAAAATTGTTATATAATTTAATATATTTAATTAAACTGTTTAATATAATATATATTTATATTTTAACTATTATTTTTATATAAAAATATATTGAATAGATGCCAATTAAAATTAAATATAGCATATATTACAGTATGGTGTAATTATATTCCTGAGTACATACATATACCGATTGAGTTGAATAATTGACATTTTAATTTTATTCTGCGTGATTTCTCAAAATTAATAGCTAATATTAATATACTTGAAATAATAATAATAATGAGTGTTAATTGATTTTTATAAAAATATTATGTCTACACAAAAAATTAATCATTAAATAATTATTATATATTTATAAATAAATATGTGTATTATTAACTTATTACATTAATATATCTTTTGTACAATACTGATTTAGTAATTAATTTTTAATATATGTATAATATAATTGTTATTTTTATTTATTTATTTTCAGGCTTTATCAAATGGAGTTTACAAGAGTTGTTTGCACAGAGCTGTAGTGAATGACAAATCAGCAAGAAAATCACTTGCTTTCTTCCTGTGTCCTAAGAGGGACAAAGTTGTCAATCCACCAAAGGAACTCATTACTGAAGAGAATCCAAGAAAATATCCAGATTTCAAGTGGCCAACCTTGCATGAATTCACTCAGAAACATTACAGAGTTGATGAAGGAACTCTTGAAACATTCTCCAAGTGGCTTTTAGACAATAAAACTTCAACCAATTAATTAAGAGTGTCTCTTGTATATATATATATATATGCCATCCAAATTAAACCAACAAGTATGTAATAATCGAACTTTATTTTCTTATGTTTAGGTGTGGATGATGATCATATATAGTCGAGACTCTTAGGAATGATATAATAAAGTGCTTGGTGCATGTCTTTATCGACTTTTGAGTCCTTATATATAATAATATTATCATTTTTAAGCTTTTAAAATCATTTTCTCTTTTTTGATTAATTATTAATGAGTTGTTTTTTCTTTTCAATGAAACAATAATATTATTAAGTTTTAAAGTGGTCTTTAAATTTTCACTTAAAATTTTAAAATTGATCATTAAATTTTCAATTATTTCAATTTGTACATGAATTTTTATTATGTAATTTATATTAGTCCTTCATTAGTAGCGTGTTAATTAATATGACATCATGAATGAACAATTAATAATATATAGTCTAACCAAACTATATCATTTAAATTATAACTTATTAGCATAAAACATCAATTAATTGCACATATAATAAATAGCAATTTTACGTATTATAAAACAATTTATTCATATGTCAATTGATATCATTATGTATGTATCACAATATAATTTGTTTATATATTACTGACCATTAAAATTTTAGAGATAAATTTAAAACTGAGAAAAAAAATTCAAGTAACACTTTTAAGACTTAATTTAACATTATTCTATTTCTTTACTTCAAAACATCCAAAGATTAACGTCCACATACATTCATTATTTTGCTCTTAAATCATGATTTAATTACCTTCTCACATCCTTCAATTTGGAAAAATTGTTACCGAAAATTCGTCTAAAAGAAAACACGTGTAGGACATATTCTGATCTATATCTAAACATTTAAATATTAAAATTTTGTTAAAGAATCCATCTAATTTTCTAATTAATCTTTTCCTTTTCAAAATAGATGTGGTAATTACAAAAACAATTTAACTGAGGTATTGAAAATTAAGGGAAATACCATCAAAATAAAATTTTTCTTTCAAAACGGGGTTTACTTTCCTTTAATTTATTTTTTCTAATTGTTTGCATTGCTTATATATTTTATTTTTTTTATTTTCTCTTTTATATTTTAAACAAAAATACTATGTGCATATAAAAAATCAATTACTAAATCAATCATTATGTATTATATTCATACATATTAATTTATATATTTTTTTAATTAAATACTCAATCAATAAAATGATCAAACTTGTATCAAATTTATCAAAGTAGAATAATAAAAAAAATTTACAGTAGAAGAATAAAATTTTATGAAACACCAAAGATCGATATATTTTTATACGGTGAGTGAAATGCCTTTATTATCAATGTTGTTAATACATTTATGATTTATGTTATTGTTATATGGATAAGTTTCATACACTCTGTGTAAAGGGGAAAAAAAAAACAAAGAAATTAAGTTTCATAATTTTCATACTCCATGACAAAAAAAATATGTATAATCTTAATGTATGAAATACCGTAAATAAAATAATAATTAGTTTAAATCTATCTTTTATGCTCCATCTAATAGAATTTACAAGAGTTGCATGCACAGTAGAGCTGTTGTGAAGAACAAAATTGTCAGAAAAGCACTTGATTTCTTTATTTGTCCAAAAGTAAACAAAATGGTGACTCCTCCTTTAATTTTACTAGTCATGTAGTGAGGAAAGGAAAATAGAGAAATATGGTGTGGAATGAGATTGTTTGATGTTAAAAAAAAATAAACACTAAGGGCCTTTAGCCTTCTTTCTTAAAAGAGAAAGAATTAAAAATGTTTTCACTTTTAAAAAGAAATTCAAATTCTGAAAAAACAAATAGAAAATGTTAAAAGCAAAAAATACAAACCCGTAATATTGAACTGATAATGGAATACAAACCATCGTTTTTAAGGAGATTAAAAAAAAAACTGTTCAAACTTCAAAGTAATAAAAACAAAGTAACATAAGTAATACTACAGTTCAATACACGGTTATAATCCACCATCCATTACAATCACACACCTAACACCTCATTAATGTTTTTTTTTTTTTTTTTTTTTTTTTTTTTTTTTTTTTTTTTACTTATAACCACACTAGACACGCACTCTCTCTTTCTTTTTTTTTTTTTTAACTTACAATCACACCACACATGCATTTTTTTTGTATTTTTAATTTTTTTGGATTTTTTTAAAACAACTATAATATAAAACAAATCAAATTGCAACTGACAAAGTGACAACAAATCTTTTCTCTTCATCAACTCCTTTGATATGGCTAGGTGTCGCGTTTTGGTCTTTAACTCCATCTTCGGAATTGGACTTCTCTAATAGAACTGTTAATATAATTGTGTCAGTTTGAAGAAAGATAAATAAAAATGAAAAATTTAAACTTTATTAGTAGCAGTAAAATTAAAATTTAATGTAACGTGATACTTCACTTTAATTTGGAGTCTACTAGAAAGACAAAATTATTGATAAATAAAATACAGTTTATTTTATATTTAAATAAAAACAAGCTTTAAACTTGTGAATCCTCTCTCTACACTTCTAATAAGAGAAGAAATAAGAGGGGGAGGGGGAGAAAGGGGAAGATTGAACAACATTGCAAAATTTAGTTGAAGTGTTCACAGTTTTAGAATTTGCATTAAGTGCATAATTCACAAATTGTATTATAAAATCATTAGAAAAATGAACCCATATAATCGTGAGTGAGGTGTGTAGTGTGTATGACAAAATAAAATAAATTATCAACCTACAAACTATTTAGTCATAACGTATAAATAAATAATTTTATATTCAAATAAAAATACATAAGACTTTCGAACTAACTAAAAGTCCTTAAGAATCTTCATCCTGGTCAACTTTTAGAGTATATATATAAAGATTAACTAATGATTTTAGGTCAAGAATCTTATATTTAGATCTAGATAGGATTTATAAATTAAAATATATATCTATAATTAAGTTAAAAGATTTGTAAAGTGAAATTAAAATACTATTTTAATTAATTAAAAGAGTTTTAATACTAGGTAGCAAGCAAGTAAAATGTATGATGAACAAGTAGTACAATAATGGAAGAGAGAACGAATATGATGCATGTCCCTTACATATCTCTGAAGTGGGTATGAGAATTATGAATAAGAGCAAAATGCAAAACATTTAACTTGGTAATCTTTTTCTTTTCTGGTATTTCTGGTTTGTAGGTGAGTAGGAATCTTAGGTGTTTTTGTAGGTGAGTAGGTCCCACAGGAATACATACCGGATGCATGCCGAAGAGACCTAATTAACAGGGGTTGATATTTAGGGTATTTACATATTCTGTAGGTGGGTACTCCCATGAAGATATTATAATTGTCTTCATGTGATGATTTTTCTTTTTGACCCTTAGATGATGGAGTGTAGGGTTAGATTTTGATATGTTATAAAAGTGTTGTTTTCCCTATTCTGTATACATGATTTTGCAGAATGAGTATTCCCTTTCTGTTTGCTTCCTAGCTTATCAAACAAAGCTAATTCTTTTAATAAATTTCAGGAAGTAAACTTTAATTATTTTCATCAAAACATGGACTAAAAAGATAAAGGAATTAAATACATACCCCTTCAAATACCTTCCGTACAGCGCAATTGAGATCATCCTCAACCAAGAATGCATGTTTTTCTCCCATATCATCAAACGGGACGACTTCTATATCTTCTTCGTCCTTGAATTGAACTTCCATCCACCTGTTCACAGATACTGTACCTGCACAAAAACTTTCCATCTTGCTGCAATCGATTAGCAACAAATGAACCAAGGATGGAAATTTTAACCCAATGTTGCCATTGTAAAACCTTCCAAGGTTTGGTAGAGAGCAAAGGGACAGAGTTTTCAGTTTATGAAATACTATTATCTCCTCTCCTACATGCCCTGATGACTCTTCTACTTCTTCTTCAGACACAATCTCTTTCAGTGATTCACAGTTTTCTATGGACATGTTCTTCAGCTGTTGCAGAGTTCTGCTTGTTGAAGGTGTGAACAAATTCACAAGCCCATTACATTCTGATATGTTCAACTCTATTAGGTTCGAGAACGATACCTCGCTTGGTACTATACTCCTCAAACTATGACACTTATCCATTTGCAATTTTTCAATATTTTCAGAAATGTGTTGCACCCAAGAATGCTCTAACCCAATGGAATTCAACTGAGACAAGGAACTCAACTGCAAACACTTCACTTGTGGAATAATTTCTTTGACACAATCCATGGTAGGTCTTTTAGTGCAGATTATCTCTTTGAAAGAGCTACAACATACAACGAGCTTTTCTATATTGGGCAGCCGTTGAAGAAATTCATATGGTAAAGTATCTGAATCATCATGAAAACATTGCAATTGAAGAGCTTCTAATTTTGAAAGGTTGTTCACATGCAACATCATCGTGATCTCCTCCTTGCTGACTGCTAGAAACTTCAAGTACGGGATTACCTACAAGGGAAAAAAATATTGTCAATTCAGCCTACTACGTAAATGATAGTCAAAATAATCAATAAGACATGGATGTATAAATGTCATAAAGATTAACAAGACATAAAACCTTTTCTGGCAAGAAAATGGCTTGATTCTCTGCTTGTGGACATTGAAATTCCTGAGACTCAAATTGGAATGTCTTCAACTTGTCACAGTGGAATAAGTGCACTTTCTCCAGTTTGGGGCATTCTAGCTTGTATGGTGCAGGGTAAAAACATTCCAGTTCTGGTAAAGACCTCAGTTTTATGGATGTCATGCTTTGCAATGCAAACTCTTTAGCAGCTCCTTCGATAATTGCTTCATCTTTTGCAACAATTTCCACCAATCTGTCACACTCTGTTACTTCCAGTTTCTCAAGTTTATTCAGATTTTCGGCTACAGATATTGGAAACAACCTTTGAAGATTGTTGCATCCATGCACGTACACTTCCTGAAGGCTCTCAAAGTAGCAAACTTGTTGAGTAGGATCTGAATCCCAAACATGTTCAAGATTTGGGAGCTGCTCAATAGTCAGTTTCTTTAAGCCAGACCTTAAAGGATTGATCTTTGTGTCTTTTGCTTCACGTGTCACTTCAAATATTGTTTTCACGGACTCACATTGTCGCACAACCAACTCTTCCAATTTACATAGTAAACTGAGTATGTGAGAGGGTATTACAATACACATGAATTCACATTTTTCCACAATCAAGATCTTCAATCTGATGAAGCACAAGGATGGAACTTGAAATGGACCATTCCATATTCCATGTATTATTGGGTGCTCGTTGAGCTTCAAGTCCTTTACTTCCCTCACAAATGTTGCAACCTGTGCATGAAATATAACAAAAATGTTAAATTAATCGGTCCACATGTTAATTGACTACACAAAATCTAATATTTTGATCCAACTTTAATTCTCATGACGTAAATGTTTTTTATTACATTCTTTTTAGAAATTAAACATCTTATATCTTCATAAAATTTTCTGTTTTCCACTTAAAAAGTCATATCATCAGTTAAAACTATCACATAAATTTTTTGCTTTATATCTTGAGTATTTATACTAGATTTAACTACTCAAATATATTCTTCTAATTCTCGTATAATCTTATTATTCTAACTTGAAACCTTCCACACATTTATACATAAACAGAAAGAAATCAAAAGAGGTGGAGGAATAATTCATTTAAAAATTTATACAATACAATTCTTCTCAATTGTTAAATTATTAATACATATATAAAATATTTGTGAAAATTGTGTAAAAATTATATCATCCAATGTAAAATTAATGGAAATTTTGTAACAATAATGATGCATGTCATATCTGCTTTTAATCCAACATCGGATATAGGTCGGCATATTAAAAATGTGTTATATATATAGCATATCACTTAGCGAAAACTGTGTCGATCAATGCTAATTCAAGTTATGATACGAATTCTGACAGTTAAAGAATAAAGATTGGTAAAATAAGTAATTTTTTCTCATTACAAATTAATATTTGTTGTTATAAACACTTATTGAGAAAAGTTTGTCTCTCAAAGAAAAAATAAGAAAGGAAATAAATAAATAAATACATACCTCTGTCTTGTAAGTATTTCGTAAAGTAGAATTGAGATCAACTTCCAATGGGATTCTAACACCGTTAAATGAATCATCAAAGACTACTTCTGACAACTTGTTAGTATTGATGGTACCTTCACAGAAAGATTCCATCCTGTTGCACTTAATCACTTTCAATTCCTCTAATGATGGAAAGATTAAGGCAAAATCCCCATTGTAAAATCTTCTAAGGCTTTTTAAACTCTTAAATTGTAATTCATGCAGCTGCTCAAATACTATCTCCTCATGAATTAATTCTTCTCCTTCATTAAACATAATCCATTGCATGGATTTACAATTAGATATTTTCATCACTTTGAGTTGAGACAAACTTTTAGCTGTTGAAGATGTGAACAAATATATCATGCTATCGCATTCAGATACAGTCAAATGCGTCAGATTGGAGAAACATACAGGAGAAGAAACTAAACTTGTTAAACCAGAGCAGCTTTTTACTTCTAAAGTTACCAGAGTTTTGAGAATTGATGATTCTCGTATCCAAGAGCGTTCAAATCCTATGAAAATTAGTTCGGAAAGAGAAGCCAACTTCAATTCTTTAAGATGTGGTAGAAATGGGGCGCAATCCAAACTAGGCCTTTCAGAGCAGAATATCTCTTTGATAGAACTATTTTTCACTTGCAGAGTTTTTATACAGGACACCTTTTGGAGAAATGTATATGAAAGTTCATCAGACTCAAGTTCAACATTAAAACTCTGCATATCAGAAACATTTATGTCGCCAAAGTGGCTTCTGTCACATTCTTCATGTCCAATCATCTTCGCTTCTCTTTCACCAAACAACATGTTGGTCAATTTAGGAGTAATCTGGACAGAGGAAAGGAGGCCATCAATTTAAGTTATTAGAGAAATAACCAAACCAAATGGATTTAACGTTATATTATTAAAATTATAAGAATCAATACCATACAAGAGAAAAATATACATATAGCACAACAAATACTTTAAATATTTGATAATTTTGTTTTTGGAGGTAGAAACGAATATATAGACTCGTGATGCTGATCGCAAGACATCTCCACCAATATATTTTGAAGAAAGATAAAAGAAAATATAAAATACATTATTTTTACATATAAATCATACAGTAAGAAGAATTTATAGGCACTGTCATACAACACAATTCACTATCCATATTACAAGATTTTTTAACCTATTTACCATTAGTAGTCTCATGTAGGAAATATAAAGCAATTACATGATTAATAAGTACCTCTTTGAAACAGACTTGGTCCTCAATTTGTGGATCATGACCATTCAGTGTCTTCAACAAGACACAATGCAATGAACAGTAAAAACAATTGAAGCTTGGTAAATCCAATAGTGTCAATGAAGTCAAACGTGGGAACTTAATAAGGTTTGAAATTGCTCTTTCTGGTGTTGTTGCAATCCCTACAATGATTTCCACCAAGCTTTTACAATGTTTCAACTCTAGATTTTTAAGATTGACAAGATCCTTGGCTACTGATTTTGGGAACAAGCTTGTAAGGCTTTTACATGTATCAACACGCACTTGTTGTATAAGTTGAAAGTCGAGTACCCCATCAGGATCTTCATTCCAAATGCTATCCAAATTCGGCAGCTTTTCTAATACCAACTCCTCCAGTGAAAATTTAATTGGTAGGAGTGTCTTGTCTTTTGTTATGCATTTCACATCAAATATAGTTTTCACAGAACTACATTTTTGAACTTCCAATATTCGCATGTTATTTAAAAAAGGAAGTAAATGAAGAGGTATTACTTCGGATAAAAATTCACATTGATGTACAATCAAGGACTCCAAATTACCGAAGTATGCTTCAGAAACTGGCATTGAATCACGCCACATGTCTTGAACATAGAGGTTTTCTCTGAGACCAATAATCTACACATGGAAAACAAGAAACTTAATTACTCTTTGTTTGGTGCTCTTGAAAGTTATTTTTCTTAAGCACCTATATAAATTTAAAATAGAAAGATGCTACTAGGCTTCGTCTTGCTTAATGTCATTCATTATTTAACGGCACCTTATTGAAATGTTCTAATATTACTTCAATGTTATGCCAGTCTATTATTATAAATTTATAACTAGTGTATTTAATCCATCCTCTTATTTATTTATTCTGTGTAATAATAATAAACACAATATTAGTTTAGATGCTTAGTTCTTTTTATTTTTAACTAAGAGATTTTATATTTAAATTTTACAAATATATATATATATATATATATATATATATATATATATATATATATATATATATATATATATTGAAAATTTTGTATATCAAACCTCTTTCAATCTTTATATAGTAGATAAGTATATTGTTAGTAATGAAAATTATCAAAATAAATAATCTTCCAATATATCATGACATGTCTTTTGTTTTGATTTTATGCGACAAATTCCATTATAATATATCATATAGATTTAATTAGATGATAAATCATTTAAGTTGAAATGTTTATAGTTGAATTTTTATTCCATGCACTAAATATTACTATAAGAATTTAAAAAAACATTTATTTTTTAATAGTGTCATAATTATTTACATGTAATACGTAATTTGTTAAGATCCTGCAAGTTATAAAAATATAATGATAAAAAAAATTATAAAGGAAGTCAAATGGAAAGTGAATAAAGTCACAGAATTTGAAAAATATTGTAACCTCTCCTTATGAAAGTAATGTTGTTATGTAACATTTCAATATATAAAAGATAATCTATCAAATAAAATATTGTAACCTCTCCTTATATAGAATATAGTATTCCGATGATGTAGTTTATGGACTTAGATTCTCTAAATTTTGAAATTCATTTTAGAGTGTAAAATGTAATCTTTTACTATTTATTCCATAAGTGCGACAAAAAAAATATGAGAGAAAAGTCATTTAAAGATGAGAGATCACACTTTACCTTTTAAAGTGAAAATTCAAAATTTAGAGGATCCAAATTCTTAGTTTATAATATAAGGGACATTTTTACTTTGAAAGAATAAAAGACGTACTTTTTTGTTATTCATTTTGCGAATGGTGGTATCAACATCATCTTCCCATTGGACTCCATATGATTCATATTTGCTTCGTCCTGAGTGCAACTTGACTGAATCTGGATTTATGTGGATGTGGGGACAGAATGTTGTCATCCTCCAGAGTATGCGGCCAAAGATGGATAAGTGTTGCAATGATGGAAAACACAAAGTACGTTTGCCTGAGTATAACCATCTCAGCATTGGCAACTCTTCAAGATGCAGAATCTGGAGCCGTTCAAATATTATGTTCCCACTGCTCTCGTCATTGGATACTATCTCTCGCATTGATTTACAATCGCTTATCTGCATATGCTTGAGTTGACTCAAACTTTCTGCTGCTGAAGATGTGAACAAATACAACAAATCATCGCAACGATATATATCCAATTTTGTCAGACTAGAGAAAGACACCTTGCTTGCTACTAAGTTCTTTATATCATAGCAATACTTCACTTCCAATGTTTGGATATTATCAAGGATGGGATGTATCCAAGAGTGATCCAAACCAATGGATTTGAGTTTATAAAGAGAAGATATGCTTAACCCTTTGAGAGCGAGATGCAATAGGAGTTGAACATAATCAGCCTTAGGTTTTTTCTCAAATAGCACCTCTTCAACCCTTTCCTCTGACTCTTCAAATTCAAGTTTTCGAGACTTTACTTCCCAAGTCAACTTGGCGCCTCTCATATCAAATGATAATTTCTCCAAACTCTGAAATAGGAGATTAACCTAACCAGCAACACAATCAAAATGGACTCGTTTTAAGAACAAAATATATTAGTTTGGAGATCTAATACTGAATAAATAATGTAATTCATATACAACTATGGCTGGATTTATTTGTTGATTCTCTAATTCTTCATCACTCACTAAACAATTCTAATAAACTTAGGTAACATTGATTAGATCCAAAGAAGAATATATGCCAACATCTTTTCACACAAATACTTTTTTTGAAAATTTTTTGGGATAGAAAAAATTTTCTGCAACTTATTTTTTCTATTCTATTAATTGCAATAAAAAATTATATAAAGAAAATTGTAGGCAACTAGCAATGGAAAATTGTATTATTCATCAATATTTACATTGAAGTTTCTGTTATATCTATGATATTGGACAAATTTTTTTCTTAATTACGGTGTTATTTAATTTACTTATTCCTTATCAATTTTTTTTTCTTAAGTTATATAAATTTTTATAATTGTTTGGTTAATGTAAACTGATTTCAATAAAACTATAGAATCCTCATAAGAAGTACCTTCTCGATTGGAAGTAGAACTTGTTGATCTACAAAAATCTCTGCCTCTTGACAATTGAGTATCATCCATTTACAGACTTGTATATATAGTTCTTTTAGCTTCGGAAATTGAAGCTTGTGCAGTCCCGGATAAAAGTGTTTGAGCATTGGCAGCTCTCTAAGCACCAGTGAAGCCAAAGAAGGAAGCTCAAATGTTTTGGTGTCTCCTAATTCTACAAAGATTTTTACCATTTGCTCACAGTCTTTTATTGAAAGATTATTCAGCATGGCAAGGTCTTTAGCAATGGATGTTGGAAACACATATTTCAAACTATCACATTTGTCAATGCTCAAATCTTGTAGAGCAGAAAAATGAATAATTTCTCTTGAATCTTTGTCCCATACGTGTTCCAAATTTGGTAGATTCTTTAAAGATAATTTTTTCAAACGAGGCAACCCCGTTGCTTTTGTCACCTGCTTATTGTTACTCTCATCCATATTAAAGATGACTTGCACTCCATGGCAATCGGATACATGCAGATCTTCCAAATTCTTAAAGCAATGAAGCAAATGAGATGGAATTACATGCACAAGATAACCACATTTCTTCACAATCAAAGATTTTACATTCTGAAACCTGTTTACTTGCACCCAAGTTTTGTCACACCATACTTGTTTTAAGTCTGGATGGTGTGAAAGCTCCAAATGAACCTATAAAATGATTGCGAGAAGAAAAAAGGATAATTTCTTTACTTTTAAAATTACTGTCATTGAATTATTTTTTTACAGAAATAAGTTGTTTAACTGCAAAAAATTTCAGTCATTGAATTATTTTTTTCTTAAAATAGTTACAAAGGTTTAGTTATAAAAGATAAGTATATATTTAATATATATATATATATATATATATTCAAGTTTTTGTTAAGTTATTTATTCTGAAAATAAGAAAAAATGCTTTTGCTCATAAAAACTTGGACATAAGAATCCAATATTTTTAGCAAAGAATCAGAATATATGAAATTCTTCGACAGAAAATTTAAAATAACTTAACTAAAATCAAAATTAAAAAAAGATAGACGTGTTAATATAAATTACAATATGTATATAAATAAAAAATTATACAATTCAATAAATAAAATTAAAAACATTGAGAATATGAATAAAAATTTTCAATTTCATAGAGTGCATGTCGAAATATGATTAGTATAAAAAACAATACAAACTTGTAATTTAGTTCAATATTTAGGAACGTACCAAATCCAAGTAGAAGGGGATTAAAAACGAAAATGAGCATTTAATTGTATAAATGAGGGAGCACCGAGTACCTTATACATTTGAATGGTGGCATTCAGGTCTCTTTTCCAATACCCTTTCTCTTCCTCACCAAGTACGCTTTGTAGCTTGGGCGCTGTTATGTGCTTTGTGGTAAACGTTTTCATCTTGGGACATTCTCTCAGAATTAATTTTTCCAACAATGGCACCGAAAACTCACAATTCCAGTTGCTACAGAAACTTGTGAGGTTGCTTAGTCGTTCAAGTTGTATAGTAATCAAGTTGGCAAAGACAATTTTAATCCCCTCGTCATTTTCCTGCTCATCCTTGGTAACTATTTCATTTAATTGATCACAATACTCTACCTTCAAGGTGGTCAGTTGAACCAAGCTCTTTGCTGTTGAGCATGTCATTAGAGTTTTCAATTCACCACAATGATATACTTGCAAGTATGTCAAGTGAGTGAAGGACACCGAGGAATGTGCCAATCTCCTCAATCTGTGGCAGAATTGCAATTTCAGGCGGTGCAGTGATCTCTGAAGAGCAGGATCTCTTTCAAATCCAATATCCTCCATCTCTCGTGCCCACAAAGTTAATTCCTTAAGAAGTAATACGGTTCCCAATCTTTGCTTCGGTGCGGTGTTTCCACTTGGCACGAACTCTCTAATGTTAGAATTAAAAATCAATTCAAAGATTTGTAGATTAGGAATGGTGTGGAGGAAACAGTATAGAGTTTGGTCATGATGGCTCTGCCATGTGTGCAAGTAAAGTTGTTTCAAAGAGGTAAAGCGGTACTTGCGTGTGTTGCTCATTAACCACTCTAATCCTTTAGAGTCAATAGTCAGATGCTCCAAGTTGGACATTACCTATATACATCAATTTATAAAACTCGTTATCAAATAAACTCCAATTACACCTATAGAAGAAAAACTATATCGATTGTTTAGATCGATTAATACACATATTGCAAGTGGCTTGTTTAGATCGATTGCAATCAAGAGTGCTGCCACCTATAATGCTGCTTTGGAACTTCTTATATATATATATATAATCCAGGACGTGAAGAATAAAAAAATATTTTGAGTTTTTTATGTTTTCTTTGTTTGTGTTAGATTTTGAAAAAAATTTAGGATTTTATCTATTTTATATCTTTAACTGGTAACTATCAAAATCAAACATAGAAAATTCAAAAGATTAGAATAAAATGTGGAATAAAATAAATAAATTTTTTTAGTAAATTTTTTTATCATTTTTGTATTTTGTTTTTAGTTATTTTATTCAATTTTATCAATTAATACAATATTCAATTTTTCAATTTGAATATAAGATTTTTGAATATAACATTCATTATATTATATATATTTATATATGTATCTAAATATTCAGATTGACCTTCTTATATATAGACTTATATATATCGAATTTCAATTCTATTACATCATTATATCTAATGTACATAGTAGCTCCAATTTATTCTTTATTTCATCCATTTTTTGTATTGGTTGCTCTCCTAGGGTTTCCTCATCTGGGATCCTAGGAAAGAAGATCAAGTTGGCCCTTACGAACAGCTTTATATATATATATATATATATATATATATATATATATATATATATATATATATATATATATATATGTTAAAGAAAGAAAGCTCAACACAACAAGTGGATTGTAAATGATATCTTAGTTGATGTGGGGCTGCCTCCTCATATTATTAATCTCATTATGTCTTGTATCTCTACGACTAAGATGAGAGTGCTCTGAATGGTGAAGAGCTGCAGGAGTTCACACAGTCTCGGAGAATCAGGCAAGGGGACCTGATTTCATCATATATTTTTGTTCTATGCATTGAAAGACTCCCTCAACTTATCATCAATGTTGCAATAGATCACGGCTATTGGAAGCCTATCCGGCTAAATAAGGATGGACCTCCTATCTCTCATCTATGCTTTGCTGATGACTTGATTCTCTTTGCGGAGGCAAACATAGATCAAGTGACTATCATCAATAAAAGTCTTGAAGCCTTTTGTATTAGCTCCGGACAGAAAGTCAGCCTTGATAAGACACGAATTTTTTTCTCAAAGAATGTAGCAAATAATATGAGAACTGAGCTCAGTGAAACCCTCCAGTTTACTAGAATGGACAATCTCGGTAAATACTTAGGAGTTCCTTTGCTTTACTCCAAAGTGTCCAAACACACTTTCGACGACATTATCAATAAGCTAAATTTGAAACTCAACTCGTGGAAAGCTTCTTCTCTCTCTTTGGCAAGAAGATCTACTTTGGTGAAATCTGTTCTTTCTTCTATTCCTTTATATACGATGCAAACTGCCTTACTTCCTTCTGCTACTTGTAATGCTATTGATCGTAAATGCAAGAATTTTTTTTGGAGAGACACCAAACAAACTAGAAAAACCCACTTATTGAGTTGGGATAAAGTGGGGAGCTCGAAGAAGTCAGGAGGCTTTAGAATTCGTCATGCTAGTAAGATGAATCAGGCTCTCATGATGAAAAATGGGTGGAGACTCATAGGAAAAAAGGATACATTATGGACTAAAGTGCTTATGGCTAAGTATAAGGTGGACAACAATGTTATTCCTACTGTCGAACGCAGAAGAAATAGCTCAAACCTCTGGAAAGGAATCTACAACTCATGGTCAGAAATTCAGAAGCACCATATTTGGAGGATTGGAGATGGATCCAAGATTCAGTTTTGGAATCATCATTGGATCCCCAATTTGGGAGCTCTCGAGCCTCAGGCTCTGCAGGTAAATGCAACTATTAACTGTGACAGCACTTTGATGACTTTTTAACTGTTTCAGGATTTTGGGATGTTAATAAGCTCAGGGAGTGTCTACCTGATGAAGTAGTGCAATGAATTGTTGCCATGTCCCCTCCTTTACCATGGAAACAGACAAACCATGTAACCTGGAATCTCTCCATGGATGGAACCTTTCAACTAAAGCAAGTGTACCAAGCTCTTATAGATAGCACAACCCAACCGGATAGAATCTTCAGTTACATTTGGCATTGGCGTGGCTCAGAGCGTATTCGGTACTTCTTATGGTTGTGTGCTCATAATTTCATTCTTACTAGCACTGAGAGAAAGCAGCGTCACCTCACTAACTGTGCCTGTTGCCGGAGATGTGTGATTGAGGATAAGACTATCACCCATGTCCTTAGAGATTGTGCCTATGTTAAAAAGTGTTTGGTTCTCCTTTCTCCCTATGGACTGGCGTTAGGGCTGGCAATAGGTAGGGTAGGGTAGGGTTTGGACCCTACCCGCGGTTAAAATTTTATTAAACTCTACCCTACCCTATCCGCGGGTTGAGAATCTCTCAACCCTAACCCTACCCGCACTCTAAAATTCTAAACCCTACCCTATCCGCAGAAATATCAAATTTTTTCAAAGTAAATATAAAATTCAATCATTTCGAATTTTATACATATTAATAACATAAAAAAATAAAAAACTAATGCTCTAAATTACTAAATTAACTAACTAATTTTAGTGGTTGTTCACTTATTGTAAGTTATTACATAAAAGAGGTTGTGGGTTCAACTCTCACTTCCTTCACTATATACCTAATTTTTATAAAATATTTGTTATATATGAGGTGCAGGTAGGGTAGGGTAGGGTACACCCTAAACCCGTACCCTACCCTACCCGCAGGCATACCCGAACCGTACCCGACCCTACCCGCAGCGGGTCGGGTAGCCTACCCTACCCGAACGAGTTGGACCGAGTTGGGTACCTGCGGGTAGAGTATGAATTGCCAGCCCTAACTGGCGTAACAACTTCTTTAATCTGAATGCACAAAAGTGAATGATGTTTAATCTTTCCTAGAATAGCAATTGGTGGACCTTTTTTGGTATAGCCATTTCATCTCTTTGGTTTTACCGAAATAAGGTGGTCTTTGAGGGTGTTCGAACTCCGTCGAGCGCTATGGTAGATCAAATCAAAGCAAGAGTTGAGGAGTTGAACCGCTTCACTAATTTTGATCCCCATCAGTATACTCTGAGCACTCCTCCTATTCGGTATATCTGTTGGAAGCCCCACAAGAGAATACCATTAAAATTAATGTTGACGGCTTCTTTTTGAGCTACTCTAATAATACTGCCTGCGGAGGTATTTTTGAAAATCATTTGGGAGGCTTCTTTAAGGCTTTTTCATGCCACCTTGGTAGTTGTACTATTATGCATGCTAAGCTTTGGGACATTAGCTATGGCCTTCAATTAGCAGTTGCAAAGAAGTACGTGAATATCATCGTAGAATTTGATTCCTTGGCAACTCTAAAGCTCATCAAAATGGGTGTCTTGATAGTCATCCGTGTGCACCTTTAATAGAAGATATTAGAATTTTTTTCCGTCACATTCCCACCATTGCCTAGAGCCACGCTCCTCGAGAAGAAAATATTGTTATTGATCATCTTGTTAAAAAGGGACAAAATCTTCCCTTGGCTTACATACTTTTGCTGCTACCTCATCGGATATAAGTCATTTGTTAGTTTTTGATTGTTCTGGCTCTCTGATTTTGAGAGGCTTTAGTTAGTTTTCTTGTTCTTATTTTTGGCCTTTCGACTCCTATTCCATCCAAAAAAAAAAGTTTAGATCGATTGCATAATTGAGGCTATTGAGATCTAAAAAGCTGATTTTTTCTAAAAGCATATAAATATTTATATTCTAATTTGGTAAGAAAAAAATTATTTCTATGCATAAGAAAAATAAGTATGATTTTATTTTGAAATGATGGATATATTTCTGTTAGAAATAAATTAGAATATAAGTGATAATTGATTTTGATGGATACATAATCTTTGTGTGTTTGAATACACATATGAATTTAAATTTTATAAAATTAGACTTTTGTCCCCTTAAAATTTTATTCAATAGTGTGATTCTTTTATTTATTCATTTACAATTTTACATTAAAAAAAAGGTAAAAGTAAGGAGTATAGCATGGATGTAGTTATAAAATAACGGAACTAAAGAAATTATTAGAGCACCAGGACCATTGAAAAATTATATTGTTAGAAATTTTTAATAATATAAATGCATATATAAATTTACTATTTCATAAAATTATTTGAGTTTTATATTGAAAACAAGTGTCATTAGCAAATATCTTTTTATATTTATCAATATTAATTCTTGTTTTTTTTTTTTACAGGAATATTAATTCTTATTAGGCAATGTACTTATAGTAATAATTTCTCCTTCAATTTATGCTTGATGCCTATGAGGTCATGACCATGATGTGGTAGATATAGACTATAGAATACAATAATGTTATAGGTTTTGCTGGTAAGCACTTTTACCTTTTCAGGCGATAAGAATGCTGTTTCTTGTTCATTGGCACTTTCTGTTTTGAATATTTCCAGATTTGGACACCCAGTCATTCTCAGTTGCTTCAATTTGGACACTCTACAATATGTCTCCCTTTGTACAAACATCGGATGCTTGGTAAGTTACTAAATGACATGGAGACTACTTCAGGGAACTCCAATGCTTCACTGCTTGTTTCTGATCCTCCATCGTACGCAATGATTTCCTCCAAATTACGACATGAGTATATCCAAAAGCTTTCTAGTTTTCCAAGATCCTTGGCAATAGAAGCTGGCAACACATTGCTCAAAGTGTTACATGAAGAAATCTCTATACTCCGCACATTTGTGAAGTTAACCACTCCTTTTGGATCTTCACTCCATACTTGCTTTAGATAAGGGAGAGAACCCAAATCAATAACCTCCAATAATGCAGATTTATTTGTGTCACTTTGTTGCGAAGGAAGTCTACTTTTGAAAATGAATTCCACCCACTCACACAAATAAACCTTCAAGCTTTTCAAACTCAAACATTTCATGTGACTAGGAAAAATCTTGTCAATCTTATTGCATTGGCTAATATCAACAGAAATGATACTAGAAAATGAATCTGCCCTTACTTCATCTTCACGTGGCCATATTTCTTTTAACATCTCCATTCGACTCAATTGGATTTCCTCCAATTTAGGAAAGATACAATCCTGTTTTGATGCAAAATAAGACAATTATATAATATACATAAAACATAAAAAAAATCTATTACAAATTTTATAATTCTACGCACCTTCGAATACTCATTGTTATTTTCTTCGCTGATGAATAACTTCTCCATTAGTGAACACTCACTTATGGAGATGCTTTTTAGCTTATTGAGACTGCGAGCCATAGACAATGAGCATAAATATGTCAAGTTACAGTCTATCAACGTTAATTTTATCAAGTTCTGAAACCAATCATTTGAAATTCGATCGCTCCATATGCTGTGGATCTTGATTGAGAACAACTTCAAGCTCTCTAAGTTTGGAATTTCTACCTGCAAGAAAACATACACAAAAATCATGTTATTCAGTTTGGAAGCACTAATATAAAAATGTTAAATACAGGTTATTTTAAACTTGAGGAGCATACATTTTCATCAAAAAGAGAAAAGGAAGTTGTGGAACTCTGCTCATCCTCTGCTGGGACAATTCCTATGTCGTCAGTGATTCTTGCTTGCTTTTCCATAGATCCCGGTTCCAAAGGCATGTCTGCATTGTTGTAAAAACTGACAAATGATGGTAACTTCTGTAACGTCAAAGAGCATAACTTATGAAGCACAACCTTCTTGGATCCTTCTTCTTTACTAATAACTGCTTGTAGAGAATCACATTCAGAGACATCAATTGTTTCTAGACTAGTAAGAAATTCAACAATGTAAAAGAAGAATATGCTCTTCAATTGGGGGCACATCTTCACTTTGATTATCTTTAGTCTAGAGAATGAGGAATTGTAATAGGACTGCAACATATCTTCTTTATGTTCTTTAGGTTGAACAGGCTGAGGAACTCTAAACTGGGAAAAGCATCATGAGGTTGTGACAACTCCATTGAATTCACAATGTATTCAATGTCATTGTTATTTACGATGGAAAAGTGTTTCAGATCTGGAAATCCATTCAGATTCAGCTCATAAAATACATTTTGAACCCCGTGTAGCTCTCCCAATAGGAAATTCACCACTCCTTTGAATAGCAATTTGACTCCTTTGAGGGAGTGAATATCCATGCCAGGTTCTAGCTGCAGTGCCAAAGATCTTGAAGCTTCATATTTTTGGGCATCTTGAAATCTCCGATTGAAATTGTCTCAAAGTCTCCAATCACAATCTTGTAATCATTCAACTCGTGAAAGAACAAGTCTGCGGCAAAAGCTCAACATTAGGGATGTAGACATCTAAAGTATTCAACTGATGCAGATGTTTCAACTCAAAAAGAGCTGAAATTTGACTCTGATTTATCTGTCCTTTCACCTCCATTTTAGTCAAGCTATTTTCTATATACAATTCTTCCAAATTAGGGAAGCTTGATAAAGATAAAGACTTAGTGGAGCTGCTTATAAAACAATCGCTAATGTCTAGCAACTGTAACTTTCTTAGGCCCTCCAACACTGTTGGCCAGTCTTCAAATCTAGATCCTGAAAGGCTAAGAATCCTCAACTTTCTCAAATGATTTAAAACGGACAAGTCACGAAGAGTGCATTTCTCCAAGCAAAGCATTCTGAGGTTTGGTAAGCATTTGATTGAAGACGGCAGACTCTGCAAATCTATTCCGGATAATACTAAAACTCTGAGTTCTTCCATTTCTTCAAAAAATGTATCAGGTATTTTCAAAGTGGAATCATCACAGTCAATATAAAGGAATGTAAGCCGAGGACAGTTAACACGTTCTGGGAGCCCATCCACAATATGGCACTTGTGTAGATAAATTGCAGAGTACCTCTCAAGTTGTTCCTTGTGAGGCCAGACATCCAGTGTTTTGTTTCTCAGGGTAAATACATTTTGATTCTTGCACGCTATAGATAGAGCAGCATCTCGAACTATATCGTGCATATTGAAATTATCGTTGGAAGTACTACTATCCAACAAGCCTGAATTTTTTAGCATCTGGATTGACTGGGATATGCTCTGACGGGCGCCCCTCAGTGTATGGACATCATTAAGTATGCCCAAACCATAACAGTACTTCACCAAGTCAACAATTAATGACTGATGATACATTTGAGCACACACTAGGAAAATGGACTTGAGCTCCTCGCTTTCTAGATGATCATAACCCATCTTCACAGAATTCTCCATGTACCTGTGCACCTCATTTGATCCTTGTTGGTTTTTGAGTCTTTCTAGTTCGCCTTCCCACTCTAGCTTGTTCTTCTTCATTAACCACCTTCCGACTATAATAACTGCCATTGGTAACCCAGCACAATAATTATGAAGGGTTTCTGGGTTGAACTTGGGAATTTCATTTGACATTTCAACCACCTTCTTGAACAATGTCAGAGTATCCTTTTCATCTAACTTGGGGACAGAGGAAATTAATTTTTCTTTAACATTCATCTTACCGAGCAACACTTCTTTATATCTTGAGGTGACCAAAATTTTGCATCCCCGCTTGCTGGTGCCAGAACTGCCAGGAGAATTTTCACTTGCCGTTTGCTCTTCCTCTTCCTTTTTGCTGCTAGTCACGTGGCTTGAAACGACATCGTCATCATCAAATGGAATCCCAATCTTATTCAAGTCCAGTTCATCCCAAAGGTCATCTAAGATCACAAAGGTATTCTCCTGTTTCAGCCTCTTCCTCAGAAGTGTTGCTCTCCCATTCTCACCTATATTTCCAAAGGTTAATCTTAAACCGTCAGCGATATCTTGCTGAACCTTTAGAAGGTCTGGATCTTTCTTCACGATTGCCATGACCACCGTATCAAACAATTTGCTGTCGCCAGCCTGCTTTGCAATTCGTTTGACGAGAGAGGTCTTGCCCACACCACTAGGCCCATGCAGTCCAACCATTCTCACCGTGGAATCTTTTAGTTGCTCCAGGATTTTCTCAATGATACCCTTCCTTGATTCGAATTCAAGATAGTCACCATCAAGTGGATTGATATCCGCAAACGTTACAGCTGGTGGAAGTGAAATATTTGCAAGAATGTTGGGTGCTTCCTGATTTAGCTCTTTGATTGCCGGTGCCAATATCTTCTTTGCTTTCCTGCCAAGTTGACGCCTGTGCCACAAGAAAGGCAGAGCCCCGCTAGAGCACCCCCCGCTAAAGCAACTTGTCTTGGATTCAAGGATTTTGTCATCGTGAAACTCCTTACTTTCTTCCAGCTTCGTTGCCACCTTGTCGAGCCAATCTCGAGCAGTAGGTGTCATTTGGTTTACATTGTCTTTAGCAGCTTTAACTTTCTCATCTACCGTTTTCTTATTACTTTTAAGAGTCGTAATGAGTTCTTTTAACTCTTGTTCATGGTCTTTGTAATTGATTATATAATCAAGTTGTCGAATGCTCGCTTCCAGTGCCAAGTCAATAACTTTATCTAACGGTTTAAACGGAAGGCTCTCCATCTTCGAGACCTATTATATCAAGAATATGTATGCATCCTGGAAAACAATATATATGGAAACAAACCAATATGAAGAACGAATCACAAAAGTTAAAAGAGGAGTGCTAGGAACCAGTAATTTTTGTGTTTTGTAACTCTCAATTGGTCATCAATAGTGTTTTTAATGATGTAAGATTATATCCAATAGTGATAGATCACTCACTTTTCTTTTGATGGTTAAGTACTGGCCACAAAACACAAAAGTTACTGGCTCTTATACTTTTCCAAGTTGAAAAATACAGAAAATAATATTTGCACAAGTATATATTTACTCTGGGCTTTCCCCTTTTCCTTTTTGAAAAAAAGACAAACTATTACACACAAATTTATATTTTGTTTTTAAAGAGAAAAGCACAAAAGATCGATGCATATAAAAGAATCGTGCAAATATTATCAAAAAGAGAAACTCTTGGGACAACCATTTTTAACGGGTGAATACCCGACTCGATACTGATAATTTTTTTTAAAAAATTACAAAATTTTAAATTAAAAGAAAATATTTTTAGTCTTTGATATTTAATTTTATGAGACTGTTTTACTCTTTTGTCAATGATTTTTTTTAAAATATACTTATGTGACATATTAATTATTAATATATTCTTCATTTAAATTTTTAAATAAAAATAATTTAAAATTTACTAATATTTTAACAAAAAAGAATATATTACTCCTAGTTAGTTCTTAATAGATGGATCAACAATTTAACATACTTATTCCATTAATATATAGAGAAAAAATTGACAGATAGACTAATCAGTCTCATAAAAATAAAGATCAGTGACCGAAAAAAAAATTGTTGAGGATCACGTTGTCTTTTGAAGTAATTTGCAATGGCCGTTTAGGATTTTTTCTCATTTTAATATTTTTGGCTAACATTTGATCACAACAAATATTAAATTATTTTTAACAAATAAATTTTATTAATTTATATATATAAAATTCTAATAAATATAAGTGCAAACTATATACTTTTTATGTGTAAACATCTGTAAATATAAATGTAAATTATTATTAGTTAAAAATAATAATATTTACTAATCATGTAGTATTATTGCTCTATCAAAATTAAATATTACATGCCACTAATTTAAATTTAGAACCACGTTAAAATCTTATTTCTAAAATACTTTTTAATTATATATCTAATATATAATTAATTTTTATCATATTTTAAAATCTTTAAAAAAATTATTTGTGTTTCTTTTTTTTTTGATAAAATAAGGTATTATCTCTCTGGACAGTATTAAAAATTTAAAATGAGTCAAAAACATATTTGGACACATTGCGTGCACAACTTTTTATGAACTACTAGAGTGAGTTTTGCGCCATGTGTGAAAAAAATAAATTAATTATATTATAAAGTGTATTTTAATATTATTTAGAGATAGATTGAATAATATGTAAACTAATAAATCTAAAATAATTTATATTAAAAATATTTTTTAAAATATTTATTTAATAATTTTTATATAATTTTATATAATTATTCAACAAAAATGTAACACAAATTGAATTATAGTTGATTGTTTCAAGAATTTGAATTCATTTATTTTTAAAATAAATATAAATATTTTATATGAAAGTTGTACGAATTTATATTTTTATTAGTTGTTTTCGTTGTTTACAAATAATTAAAAAAGAAGTAAAAGAATAAATTTGAATGAAATTATCAAAAAATATAATATAAAATTATGAATTAATTTTATAATCATATATATCACTATATGAAAAATACTGAATACTATTGGATAACGATTTGATACGATGATTTGACGGCGTGAATACTATTTTAATTTCTTTTAAATGTCAATTTATTTTGATATTTTTATTTAATATATGTGTTTGCTAACATACACAGGAGTGTACTAATGTCATTAAGTTTATGTACAACTCATGATCGAACTATAAGAAGATTCTTGCTAAAAACCAGAGAGTAATGGTTAAGAAGTGAACGGTAAAAGGTAAAAACTCAACGTATTTAAATTTTAGCTAATTTATATCCTTTATTTTTTTTTAATTATGTATTTATGATTAACTAGTGCTAAATATTTTTTTTGTGCAGAAAAAATTTATATGGGAGAAGACTCATGATGCTATGATCAGGAAGATCTTTGACCATCGGATGGCTAGGCAGCTTCAGCAGATGCTTAGATCGTACGTGAGAAGTGACCACCTCACTTAGTGGCTCTGCTCGGACATTAAGAAGACACTCTACATCTATCGGGAAACTGATAAGGGGTTCAGGCATTGCCGAGCCACAAATAGAGCTAACAGGGCATCGACCAGATTATCAAAGTATACCGGCGGATTAGCAACTTTCATGGAGACAAAGGTCAAGCTGGTATGTAACTTATTTTATTTTGTTATTAAGTTGTTTTGTCTTTGACATATAATGTCATTATTACTTGATTTAACATGTTGTTTCAATATGTGTAATGTAAGTCGTTGGATCGTGATGCGACAATGGCAGAAATCTTCAAGTATACTTACACCTTGAATTTGTATAAGGAGAGATTTGCTGATTAGTGGTCTACGAATTCCTATGTGAAATGTGATTTAAAGTTTAACATGTATTTGTTTTCAATTAATTGTCGTCTTAGTCATAACACGTGTTACACAGAAGTTCTACACAGAGAAATTGAAAGTTGCAACCCATCAATTTCAGCATACTGGAGAGGACGATAAAAACTCTGCTAATTCAGTCGTCAATCCTGATATAGTTTAGCGTGAGACCGCCTCTGAACCGTACAAAAATTGCATTTGCAGGCTGGGATCGTTCTTCGTTAACAATTTTCGCAACTCCATATTGAGGGCTTCATCTGCTTCTGCCACCAGCCTTGTCGATCTCGAGAAAAACGTCGATTTGAAGGAGTAGGTGCAGAATCTCACCCAGAGCCTTCACTAACAAGCTCAACAGCTGCAGCAGTTTGAGGAGAAGTATAACGAGATCCTCATATGCGTGTCGGACACAGATTTTCTCAAGCTGAATCTTAGGCAGGAGTTGGAGCAGATTCAGCGGATGCAGCAACAGATAGCAGTGTACCACGAGCAGATGCGCGCTGGTGGCAGCGGCACTACTGGAAGGACACCGACATCACTGCCTAGACCATCGCCTCAGCAGGACCAGTGGAATGACAGTGACGACAACTATCAGGACCCAAAGTGATTAGGGTCTTGTTCTGCTCTATTTAATTTTATCTTATTTATTTGACTTTTTATTTTGTACGTACACTTAATATTTACTAAAATCCTTATTCAATTTTCATTATTTAAAATTTGTCTACTAATTGTGTTAAAAAAAATTTAAAAAATAAAAAAATAAAATTTACCATCAAATTTACTGGGAGAAAAATTCGACGGTAAGTTAGCGAAAACAATATAATATAGTGTCAAAATCACTGGCGGAAAGCCAAATATTTTTTTTTTTATCAAAGAATCCACTGGTAACTACCGTGGTCATTAATTATTTTTCTTGTAGTACTAGTAAATCTGACGATATTCAATATTTTCTTATTATACTAGTAAATCTGACGGTATTCAATATTTTTCTTGTAGGAATATATCTAAAATAAGTACAACAACTTTTAAATAATTTTATAAATTTTAAAATAATTTCAAATTTAATATTAAACAAGTTTTTAATCTTTTTGTTTTAATTTATTTTCAACGATGTTAGTTGAAGTTCTCAACATTTCTTTTTTCAGAAAATAAAAGATGAAACAAAGAATAAAATAACATAAGGGTAACAAAGGTGTTTTATACTGCTCACTAAAAATTTTTTAAAACCGTATAAATTATGTTGATGGGTTCAATTTCCGTAACCGATAATCTAAAATTAAAAGAAAATGAAGTCCGCTAGAAACAACAAAACTATATATAGATGTGATATAAATATGCAATGGACCTTACCTTAATCCTTAAGTCAGGTAAAATCATCGACAACTAACTGTAGTTCTACATTTTTCTTCTCCAGATGCGTCACCTGTTCATATGTTCTTGAATTTTTCTGCACTGCAAAAACGCATTCATATATGAAATGGGTTAAACAATATTTTTGTTAAAGTAACAATGGCCAAACGTCTTGACAAGGGTAAAAATCAAAGAAACAAACCGTCTAAAGTTGGATTAGGATGATTGACCCTAGCTACATTGAGAAACTGCCACGAGAAGAGATGAATGAGCTTAGCTGCAGAAGAAGTTTGTACCCTAAACAAGAGATTGCAAAAGAGGGTGAAAAATGTTGAAGCAGCTACTGTGCGATAAGTGATGGATGGAAAATGAGCGCTGAACCAAATAAATGGCGAAACACACCACTATCCCGTTGGCATTGTCTTTTCCAATAATATTGTTGCTGACGCAAAATCAGATTTTATATTTTAGGCATATGTCATGAAGCAAATATTAAGCTATGTTTTAGTTAACAATGGTACTGGTTATGCTCTCTGCTCTCAAATAATAAATATTTATTTTAAAATTTTATTAATCTATCAAATGGTGATTTTAAAATGTTAGACAATATTAACAAATTCTTTTATTAATAACTTTATCATACAAAAATATAGAATAAGGGCAATCTGTCTCTGTAGTTTAGGTCAAACATACTCTGCTAGAGTTTACTAAAATAGAGCTCTCTTTATGCCGTCAGTAGACATGTTTGATGAATAAATAAATTAATATTTATCAAAAGATTAATAAACTAATATTAAGTAAATATAGTGACATGATCAATGACTTAATAAATAAATTAATAAAGTGATCACTTATACTTATATTGTATGGACACATAATATTTAATGTATTCATTAGGTGGTTGATTCATATCAAAATGTAAAGATAAAAATAATAGTAGATACAACAAGAACATGTGATTTATGGTGCATAGATCATTGGAAACTTCAAACTAGTTGGATCAAAAAATAATACAAACTTTTTTTTGTTGACTAAAATTATTTCTGAGATTCTAATTGCACACAAGAATATCTTTGGAATCGACAAATGATGCTCTCTATTAAATCGAATTAGCCAACTTTCATTTATATATGTTAATCTGTCTAACCTAATTCGATTTATGTATGTAGGTCTCCAACAAAGTAAATCGAATTAGGCTACTTCGATTTATTTCAAAAAATCCCAACCATGTATAAATCTACTCCACCTAATTTGATTTACCTAATGCATGCATAGATCGAATTTGCCTAATTCGATTTATGTCCATCTCAACATCACCTACTAAATCTAATCATCCTAATTCGAATTACTACTGAAAATTATAATTCGAATTGTCCTAATTCGATTTACATAGAAATAGGTTTTAGGTGATATACGTATCAGTTTTGGTTTTGGGTGATATAGATAATATTTTGATGCAATTAGTTTATGTGGGTAACTTTGCCCTCATATTGGGAATGAAGACATGAAGTGGAGGTATCCTACTCTAACCTTAGTCTAAGGAGTGAAGCAATATTGACGAAGAAGATATGTGAGGAAGGTGGTATCTTATTTGAGGAAACAGATGAAGAACACATCTTACAGAAGCTGATGGAGAGGAGAAAGTCTTTTGAAAAAACAGAATCTGTTTAAAAAAGGAATCAGAAGAGCAATATAAGGAGAGGACCAAAAGCAATTGCTAAATCCCAAAGGGTCCTCAGATCAAGTGTGAAAATCTTTTTTCCAAATGAGAATTGCTTTATGGAATGTAAAGAGTTTTGGGGTGGGAGGGTAGAGATAGTTAAGAGTTTATGCAAAAATAATAAAGTAAAATTTGTGGGTCAGATAGCAACAATAAAGGAGTCGATTGATAGGATACTAGTGATAGGACTTTGTTGGGGTGGTAGTGATATCAATTGAGTGGTGGTTGAATAAGAGAATTAATAAAATTGTGAAAGAATAAGAAAATAAAAGAATTGTGAAAGAAAAAGATGAAGAAATTTTATTGATTGTGGATTGAATGAATTGTAAACTATGAAGGTAAAACTAAGTATATATAGAGTATTGGCCTATGAAAGATAAAATTAGATAAAGATAAGATATAGATAAAGATAAAGATAACTATAAGATAAGATAAAGACTAAATTATAATTTAATTTGTGTATTCTGTTGGGCTGAATTTGTGGGCCGTGAGACGTCTTTATTGTTGTCATGGGCTAAGGTGGAAGAGTGGTTTAATACGCCCCCGCAAGTTGGTGGATGGAAGATGTCAATAATCTACAGCTTGGATAAGTTCCGATGAAATTGTTGAGAAAAGCGCGTCTGACGTGGTGACGCGTAGGAAGATGCGTGCGGCAGAGCTTGAGCTGTCTACTGCAAAAATATAAAAGGAGATGCTGTGCTTGAGCAGCGATCTTTAAATAATTGCGTGCGGCGGAGCTTGAGCTGCCGACGACAAAAATACATAAAAGGAGATGCTGTGCTTGAGCAGCGATCTTTAACCAATTGCGTGCGGCGGAGCTTGAGCTGCCGACAGCAAAAATACATAAAAGGAGATGCTGTGCTTGAGCAGCGATCTTTAAACAATTGCGTGCGGCGGAGCTTGAGCTGCCGACGGCAAAAATACATAAAAGGAGATGCTGTGTTTGAGGGAGAGAGAGCAAGTAGCGATCTTCATAAAAAAAAGAATGAAAAAATAAAAAATAAAAAAAATAAAACAAATAAAACAAATAAAACAAATAAAACAAAAAAAAATAAAAAAATAAAAAATAAGCGTGTAAAACGCAACAAGATTGATCTTTAGAGGGCGCGTATGGCGCAATAAGAGTGGTCTTCAAATGGCGCGTAGAGCGCAATAAGAGTGCAGATGGAACTGCTAGAACAGATGCACATTGAACTGCTAGAACAGATGCAGATTGAATTGCTGAAACAGAATACTGACGAAACTCCCGGAAGAAGTTGCAGATGAAATGCTAGAAGAAGGCGCAGACGGAATTGCTGGTAAAGAACCGGGATAATCAAAACTGTGGTAGAATTTTCACTTGGATGCATGTAACTAAATCTATGATTATTTATTGTGGGAGGAAGTTGAAAAAGAAGCATGGTGATTTCTCACCGAAAAGATGATAACTTATATATCCTCCTCAAGGAGGATACCATGGCTCTGATACCATGATAAAATTGTGAAAGAATAAGAAAATAAAAGAATTCTGAAAAAAAAAAAGATGAAGAAATTTTATTGATTGTGGATTGAATGAATTGTAAACTATGAAGGTAAAACTAAGTATATATAGAGTATTGGCCTATGAAAGATAAAATTAGATAAAGATAAGATATAGATAAAGATAAAGATAACTATAAGATAAGATAAAGACTAAATTATAATTTAATTTGTGTATTCTGTTGGGCTGAATTTGTGGACCGTGAGACGTCTTTATTGTTGTCATGGGTTAAGGTGGAAGAGTGGTTTAATAAGAATTGCTTAGGAGGTAATGGATAGGTAGTGAAGGGATCTTAATGATTGGTAGTGATGGGTAAGTTAGAGATGAACTTTGAGTGTGTCATTTGTGTAATGTATGATAAATATAATAAGGACGAAAAATTCAGTTTTTTGGGCAAGCTTTCTGAGGTTAAACCAAAGGTTGGCCTTTTCTTTCTCTTCAATGGCAACTTTAAACCAAATCTGGAATGTGGAGAGAAATGGTAGTAGAGCTTTAATTTAAAGAATGGGTTAATCTGATGGACTTGGTTGACATGAAATTAGTAGGAAGAAGGTTTACTTGCTATGAGGAGATCTTAGAGAAAAATTGGTAGGGTGTTCATTGAAGGTAAGTGGTAGGATACTTGGAATGATCTAAATAAGAAAAGTCAGTCAAGAGCATTGTCTAATCATTACCCTTTGCTAGTTACTTGGAAGGGGCGCATTGGGGGGTCCAAATCCGTTTAGAATATTGGATGTTTAGCTATCACACAAAAACTTTATCAATATGGTCAGAAATGGGAAAAACTTGAGGGTCTAAGTGCTTATTTGGGCGCCATTATTTTGATAAAAAAAGATCTTATTTTAATAAAAAAAGATCTTTTTTTATTTTTTAGCGTGTTTGGCAAATTTCAAATAGTAAAAGTAAAAGCACTAGAAAAATTAAAAAAACATTTTTTTGAGAAGCTGTGATTTATATCTTTTTTTAAAAGATCTTTTGTTTTTTTTAAAAAAATATTTTTTATGTAATAAACAAACAAAAAAGTACTTTTATATTGTTATATCAAAACATAATTGATAGATAAAAAGATCTTTTTACAAGAGATACCCAAACATAAAATTACTTTTACTTTTCTATAAGATCTTTTAAGAAAAGATAACTCGAAAAAAGATCTTTTTTTTTAAGCTCACCCAAACAAACCCATAAATATCATAGATAAGCTAAAAAGTCTGAAGAAACCACTGAGGGTATGGAATAAGAAAATTTTGGGCATTAAAAAAAATTGAAGTAGAGATCCATAACGAATAAGATAGGAGTTGGGCGCTAAAAGCTATTGCCAAGATAGAAACAAGTGGAAACAATTGTCGAGGTCAAAATTTAGTATGCAAATAGATAGAAGTATGAAATTTTTCCGTGCAATCACGAACATTATAAAAAAAAAGAAGGTCACGGAGGAAGTAAAGGTAAATGAGACATGCAATAAGGGCTAAGAAGGATGATGGAATTGTAAGGAATTTTTATAGAAGATTATTCTTTGAGGAAGACAATGTGCATCTTGCGTTTGATAAATCTCTTGTTGCTTCTTTAGAGAGATCTGATGAGGAATGGGTAGGAAGAATGCTGAAATAGGAAGAAATTAAGAAAGACAACTTCAATTTCAAATGTATTAGAAAGATATGGGATATGTACGGGTTGAGAGATGGATCGATAACTTGCGGGTTGAGGCAGATGTCGGATCACTTGACTGGAGCAATGGGGGTGGTACTTGCAAAGACACTTCGACGCTCAAGTCAGAATGGATCTAAGAGATAAAAGGTATGAGGAATGAATGAATATCTGGAGGGACCTGAGTCCTATATTTATAGATGATGGTGAATTATCTTATCTTATCTTATTTGGCTAAAATAAGGGAGACGTTTGAATTCGAAAGTTGGTTAGGAACTCTAGTAGGCTGGTTGCGGGCCTTCTGGAAGGGCGAAGGAGGTCGGACCCTGGTAACCAAGTTCGGGACCGTTCTGGGTGTAGGATCCGTGGGCCGGATCGGTAACAGGATATATCATTGGGAGAAATTTTAGTGAAGTCATTTATAGTTTCTTTGCTACTGGTGAACTTCTTAAACAGGTTAAATTGACATCAGCTCAAAATCCTGTAGAATTGGCAATTATTGGCATGAATTGTAGAGATGAAGATATTGAAAAGGCATGTAATATTCTGGAGTGCAATAAGCCAATAAAGTTAAATTGCCTATCTGTTACCTAGACATACCCTTGCGTTCAAATCCTAGAAGGCTGGAGATATTGAAACCAGTGATTAAGAGGGTAGAAAAAAGATCGAAAGTACTTATCAAAAGTGGGAAAACTGATAATGATTTAGTTAGTATTGAATAATCTCCCCATGTACTGTCTTAGCATGCTCAAAATCCCAAAAACTCATACATAGATGAAATGGGTTAAACAAAATTTCTGTTAAAAAACTTTAACTTTTAAGGATAAAAAATACAAATAAACCAATGGAGAATAGTTATTACATGAATAAGCCAAATTGAAAATTGATTCACGAATGAGCCAAAGCATACTTATATGTAATTCGAACCTATTTGGTTCGAACTCCAATTGCATATAAATCGAACCTATTTGGTTCGAACTAGACACACATAATTCGAACCTAATTGGTTCGAATTACTAAGGAATAAGTGTGAATATGTTACGTGCATGTGATTGTAGTTGAAATGAAACAAATTTAAAATGTTGTAACATATATACAGAAAAATTATTTATTGTATAAAGTTTATAAAAAATATCTTTAAAATTAATTCTAAACTTTTTTAAATTATAATTAATGTACTCTTTTAATTTCTAAGATTACTTATATTTTATTTATTATTTATTGTAAAAAAAGTCTTTTTTTTTTAAATATATTAGTATCTGCTTGGGTTTAATTGTATGCCTCGTTAAAAAATCAAATTCTTTTTATTTTTTTTTAATAATTTGATTACAAATTTTTTAAGAAAAAAATATACTTTATATCTTTAATTGTCTTAGTTTTTTAATCTTAAATTTCATTTCGTTTCAATTTACTTTTACATTTTATTTTGTGTTAAATTTATCCTTACTTCAATTTAATTAAAGAACGTTAAATTCTAATAAAATAAAATTAAAATTAAATAAAGTTAAATAAAATAAATTTTAAGAATAAAATTAAAATAATATTCAAATTGCATATATAAAGTGTATTTTTAATTTAATTCCAATATTTAACTATATAATCTCTAGAAATAGCGATGAGCTAAAGAAATATACCCGTAAAAGATAAAAATCAAATTTTTTATTGACATTAAAAAATATTTGTAATAAATTATATATTTATTGAAATGGAACAAATTTAAAATGGTGTAATATATACGAAAAAATTATTTATTATATAAAGTTTATAAAAAATATCTTTAAGACCAATTCTAAACTTCTCTAAGTTATAGTTAGTGTACTCTTCTTATTTCTAATATAACTTGTACTTTACTTATCACTTATTGTAATAAAAAATTAGGCTTTTTTTTTTAAATATATTAGTCTCTGTTTAGTTTTAATTTTCTGCGTTGTTAAAAAATATTTCTAAAATCAAATTCTTTTTAACTTTTTTTAAATAATTGGTTTACAAATTTTGTAAGAGAAAAATATACTTTATATCTTTAATTGTCTCAATTTTTTAATGTTAAATTTCATTTCGTTTAGATTTACTTTCAACATTTTATTTTGTGTTAATTTTATCCTTATTTCAATTTAATTAAAGAAAATTAAATCATAATAAAATAAAATTAAAATTAAATAAAGTTAAATAAAATAAAATTTAACAATAAAATTAAATATCCTCAAGTTGCATATATAAAGTGTATTTTTAATTTAATTCCAATTTTCAGTTATACAATATCTTAAATTACAACATTTTAAATTTGTTTCATTTCAACTACAATCTCATGCACGTAACATATTCACACTTATTTCTTAGTAATTCGAACTAATTAGGTTCGAATTATGTGATAGCCCAATTCGTGTGTAATTCGAACCACTTAGGTTTGAATGATGTGTGTCTAATTCGAACCAAATAGGTTCGATTTATATACAATTGGAGTTCAAACCAAATAGGTTCGAATTACATATAAGTATGCTTTGACTCATTCGTGAATTAATTTTCAATTTGACTTATTCATGTAATAACTATCCTCCATTGGTTTATTTGTGTTTTTTACCCAACTTTTAACATATACAAGACTATAAGCTATGCATTATTACTTTCGAACTCTCTATTTATTTGCGTGAAACAGTTGAAGGATATACAAAGAAGCCTACTAGATGTTCCCGTATATAAATGTCCTTGATTTTTCTTCTTTTCAATTATCGATATTTTTTAATTTTAACATTTTGTTCGTACTATATATATGTGTGTGCGGGGGCGTGTATGTCTTTGATTTTCCTTCTTTTCAATTATTGGTATTTTCTAATCTTGACATTTTGTTAGTATAAATTTGTAAAAATATTACTTGTATATTAAAATTAATTATTATATATTTATATATAAATATATATAATTTTTTTTAATATATTTTATATTAATAATTAATTTTAAATTTTTATGATTAATTTTAATGTAATTATAAAAATAATTGATAATTGATATATTTGACAAGGAAACACTACTATTGCCCGGGGCATCTTTTCCTTGAATATTGTAGCTGACGCATCAAAGTCATTTTTTATAATTTTTGTAACTTTCAAATAAATAATAAACAAATTTACTAGTTGAGCAAAAACAATTAATAAATAAATGAATTTGAGGCCGTATCTATTTTTGTCCTGTTCAAAGGGTACTGGGTTTTATATTTTTGCTTTCATACATAGGATAGCTGACCCAGGCCGAATTAATTTCAAAGAGTTAAATGTTGATCAGATTAGGTTGCTTCATTTTTCAGAACGATTAGTTACATTTATTTTTTACAATTTATATGTAAAATAGAGATATTTAAATCTAAATTGATTCAAATTAAATTATTTATTTAATTAAATTTAAACTCAAAATAGATTAAAACCACATTAATTTGGATCTGATTGAATTCTACAAACTGTATAGATTGGATCAAATTTTGGATCTATTTTTTAAAATCGATCCATGCGAAATTCAATCCAATTCAATCTAAACCACACAATGTGATATCATATTATTATTTTATTATTATATTTACAATTTTACTTATAATATATTTAATTTGTTATATATTTTTATATTATAAATATTTTATATTCAAAATTTATTTATTTATTTATTTTAACTAATCTATAATTTTATTTCTATTATTATGTTATTATTGATTTTTTAATTTTTTTTTTGAATGAGAAGCTCAACACAACAAGTGGAGCAAGGAATGTATCAAGGAAAAAGCAAAGCAAAGCAAAAGACCAGAATAAAAGCCAACATAGAAATCCCTTTGTCATCTCCGGCATTGCCATCAACAACAGAAAGGGTCAGCACCTAGCCACTCCTTATAATTCAGAAAGGATAAGTTGATAATCTCTTCAACCCCTTTCCCTTTGTTCTGAAAAATCCTCCGGTTGCGTTCCAGCCATATGTTCCAAATGATCGCACAGAAGCACACCATCCATCGCTTGCACTCTTGTTTTGTTTTTGAGTTCTCAGTCCAACTTTGAAAGTGCTCCTTTACTGCACCTGGACACACCCATTGCATTCCAACATATGATAACCAAGCACACCATACCTGCCAAGAAAAACTGCAACCAAGAAATATATGGTGGCCATATTCCACACCATTGTTACATAAAACACATAAATTATCTCCTTGGTGTATGACTCCAAGTCGACTCAGCCTCTCCTTGGTGTTGACTCTGCCAATCAGGACAAACCAGATAAACAACTCTACTCTGGGTGGGACAAGGCCTTTCCAAATGGTCCTTGTAAAACTGTAGCTTGATATATCCTCCGGGGCTATTTCCACCTGCAACACCTGCACAAATGAGTTAGTAGAAAAAATTCCTTGTTTATCATACTTCCATACAATTCTATCCTCTCTTCCAGGATCAAGTTTAACCAGCCTCAGAGTGTGGTGAAGCTGGTTCACTAAATCCAATTCTCATTGAAATAATTCTCTCCTCCACTGAAAATTCCAAATCCAAGCTAACCCATCCCAAAACCCACAATCCCCTATCATTGACCCTGTTTGGTTTGAAACTGAGAAGAGCCTTGGAAAGCGGTCTTTCAAAGAACCTCCCTGAATCCAGACATCCTCCCAGAACCGAGTTTGTCTTCCGTCACCCACCTCCATGGACAACTCAGTAATCATCTTCTGCCTGACTTCTTGATTCTTAAACTGTAGCTGACAAATATCCTTCCACGGGCCTCCTCGGATAGGTAGCTCTTGGGATGATAGGAGCTCATTTGGATTCAGGTTGTTACAGGAACAGACAACCTTCTTCCACAACGGACACTCCTCCCTAGAGAACCTCCATCACCATTTAAACAGAAGGGCTGAGTTCCGAATCATGGCATCCCCAACCCCCAATCCGCCCAGCTTTTTAGGAGCCTGAACCACTTCCCATTTAACCAATGCCATACCACTCTTTCCATCCTCTTTACTCCATAGAAATCTCCTTTGCAAGGAAATTAATTTCTCTGCAACAGCCTTCGGCATCTTATACAGGCTCAAATAATAAACCGGTAGACTATTTAACACAGCTTTAATAAGTACCAACTTACCGGCCTTATTGAGGATCTTGGCCTTCCAGAGGCTAAGCTTCTCCTCCACCTTGTCTATTACAGGCTTCCACGTCTTAACCAACCTTGGGTTTGCTCCTAACAAGATGCCCAGATATTTAACTGGTAGATTGGCTTGCTTGCAACCCAACACTCTGCACATACGTTGTACCCACTCCTCATCACAGTTAACAGGAATTAAGATTGATTTATCAAAGTTGATACTTAGACCTGACATCAACTGAAAGCACCGAAGCAACCTTTTGTAGTTCTTGATTGTCTCTTCCTCAGGAGGGCAAAATAAGACAGTATCATCTGCAAACTGTAGATGCGACAGTTCAATATGATCTCTCCCAACCAATAACGGCGATATGCGACCGTTTCTCACAGCCTCTCCAATCATCCTATGTAGGACATGAACCACAAGTACGAAGAGAAAAGGGGACAGAGGATCCCCTTGCCGCAGGCCCCTCTCCATCTTAAAAGGCTTGGATGGCGAGCCATTTATCAGAACTGACATAGAGGATGTGCTTACACACTCCATAACCCACCCCCTCCATCTTCGACCAAAGCCCATCTTCTGTAATACAAGGCCTACAAAACTCCACTTGACTCTGTCATATGCTTTCTGGAAATCAAGCTTTATTACTACCGCTTCCTTCTTCCTCTGTTTGATCCACTGAACCGTTTCACATGCGGTTAGAGCCCCATCATAAATCTTCCGACCCTTCACAAAATCACTCTGTGTATCACCTACTAAACCTGGCATCACACCTCTCATTCTCCGAACCAGCATCTTCGAAATTACCTTGTAAACACACCCCACCATGCTAATCGGACGCAGATCTTTGATTTCCTTAGCACCAGTAAACTTGGGGGCCAACGCCACCCACGTGACATTAACATCAGGCGGCAACCTTGAAGATTGGAAAAATGCCAGAACCGCTGTCGTGAAATCCGAACCTATATCAGACCAACACTTCTTTATGAAATTCATGTTGTATCCATCACATCCTGGAGCCTTAGACGATTCACAATCCCACACTGCCTCTTTAACCTCCTCAGGTGACGGTAGCATCTCTAAAGCAATAGAATCCTCCTCGCTTATCCTTTCCACCAGCCCATCTCTGAACCCCATCTCAGGAGACCTCTCTTGATGATATAAGTCTTTATAAAACTCCCTTATGGCAAGCTTAATTCTGGCTTGATTCCTTATCATTCTACCATTAATAAGTAAAGAATCAATCCTGTTATTTCTCCGCCTAGTAGAAGCTAAGTTGTGGAAGTACCTCGTATTTTTATCCATGTCCCTCGTATGCCTCGACCTTGACATTTGCTTCCAATGGAGTTCTTTCCTCACATACCATTTCTCACAACAAGTAACTAGCGCCTTCCGTCTTGCTTCCACTGTCCCATCATAGCTCCCATTGCCGACCATGTCATCAATCTTCTGAATCTCTTCCTCAAATCTCAAAATTTTCTTGTCCATATCACCAAAAACTTCTCTATGCCATCTCCCCAAAGGAACCGTCAACGCCCTTAGTTTATCGGTGAATGGTATCTCTCCTAACCCTCTCCATTCCTCCTTGACCAACCTTAAAAATCCTTCATGAGTAAACCACGAATCCAGACTTCTGAATGGCCTCGCACCGTCTCTCAGCCTCTTCTCTTCCACTATGATAGGGCAATAATCTGACAAACCCCGAGGACCACCTCTCAAGCGAGTCTCCGAAAATGCCTCAAGCCATTCCAAACTAACCAAAGCTCTGTCAATACGGCTGCAAGACTGTCCCCTGAACCATGTAAACTTACGGTCAGAGATCGGTAGGTCCACCAAGCCCATGTCATGCACCCAATTCTTGTAGTCATGTGCCGACAAAGGTAAGCTTTCTAATCCTCGCCTTTCTTCCACCTGTCCAATCTCATTAAAGTCTCCAAAAAAACAACAGGCGTCTGGGCATAAACCAGCCATGTAACTCATCTCCTCCCACACAGCAAGTTTCTCACCTCTAGTGTGAGCACCATAAACCAAGAAAAAAGTACAATTAATATTATTCTCTGACAGGACCCCTTCAACACATAGCCATCGCTCACTTTTATAGCAATTTCTCATTTTAAAGAACCCATCATCCCACATTAATAACAACCCGCCAGATGCACCCACGGACTCCACATACTCCCATCCCACACAACCGTTTCCCCATATTTTCACAACATCAAACCTTGTTACTAGCTGTCGTTTAGTCTCAACCAACCCTAGCATATCCAACCTATACTTCCTCTTAAGTTCTTTCACCATCCTTAACTTCCCATCACCCCTTAACCCCCTAATATTCCATGAGCTAATAATCATTTTAAAATATTATTACACACCTTTTTGAGTTTTTTGGGTCTGCTCCGTCTAGCTTTAGCCTTCTGTTTTGCCAGTCTCCTTTTTCTAGCAATCTCTTCATTCTGTTCTTGGAGAATCCGCATGATGTCATCATCTTCATTGAGCAGCATTGCTCCGGATTCTTCCGCTAGCTCCCATGTCTTCCGGTTCTCCAGCATTTGTTCATCCAGGTTTACATACTCATTACTACTATCTTCGTCTTCGTTGGCCTGTCCTTGTTCCCTTTCCTCGTTGCCTCTGTCACCATGTCCTTCCTCCACGTTCTGCACCGGAGAATTCCTAGCACAAACCGATTCCAACCCTGGGCCTGCCTCCGTTAACTCTGCACAACCACCACCAATTGCTTGTCTGTCCATGTCATTAGCCTCTTGAACTTCCTCCAACAGCGTCACAGCTCCTTCCAGCCTTTCAATTCGGTTTTCCAATCT
Organism: Arachis hypogaea; assembly: GCF_003086295.3. Lineage (NCBI taxonomy): Eukaryota > Viridiplantae > Streptophyta > Magnoliopsida > Fabales > Fabaceae > Arachis > Arachis hypogaea. Next base: position 96,888,115 of record NC_092037.1, on the reverse strand, counting down.
GCAGCCCCTTATCATCACCGAACCCAATACCCCTGCGGTCTTCCGTTCTCCAGCAGCGCCGCCCGTGCTCGTCGCACAACCAGGGAGCATCGTGGTTACACCACCATCAGTCAGACTCCGCCGCAAGCTGTGTCCACCGATGGAGTCGACGCGAGCTTCTTCTTCATCGCACATGGGGCCATCGCACTGCTCCGGGTCGACCTCAACCGACCTACACACTTGGCGCTGTGCTTCATCGCCTGTGGCGTTAATGGCTGTGTAATGCCCTCCTTCTCCCTTCCCGAAGTCGCTTCCGTGGATCTCCACCCCGTTTGGTCTCCCTGACGGCGCAGAAGGACTGCCTGCACCAGATCTCACTCCTTGGGTCAGGCTGCCCCTGACCCGACCCATGGCACCATGGTCCAGCCCATGCCAGCATGCACCAGTGCCACACTTCCCTTGTGCAAATGGACACGGCCCACCTTGGCCCAGCACACAATTTTTGTTTTTATTGGCATTGGTGGCCCATTCAGGAAGTCTCATACAAATATCCTTGGGTTTATCTCTTAGCAGCCCATCATGAACACATGGATAGCTCCACGGAATTGTGATTTCCGAATCTGTTTCATAATTACCTCCCAATCCCCCAGAATCTGTCAAGCCATCAATATGACCATAAATTTGCTGATTCGTTACCGGAATTATTTGATTGCGCTTTAAGTGGTCATAATTCCATTCGTTTAAAATTGTCTCTGAAATTACTACTCTGCCCTCATCTTCAACCTCCCGTCCTACCCTTTCTGTAACTGCTACCGCTGCCTGATCTTCGTAGCCTATCAAACTTGTAGAAGCATCCGACATTGTAGCATCAGCCTCAGAGAGTCTAAACGCTTCGTTATTTTGGGGAGCGCAAACTATATCTTTATCCGGTATTTTTTCCGAAGCATATTGCGAGCTGTAAATTTCTTGTCCCACCTCTTTTACCAGGACGTCGAATCCACTGGTGCCTACCGTGATATGAACCCAGTCATTGATCACACCCATAACACAAGTATCAATTAGTACGCGGCCGACACTAAAGGAGGCACGATTCCGTTCCTTTATCACACCCAACCGCTTTCCCCCATTGGCCACCGATCTTCTTGAATGTATCCACTGTCCAAACATGTAGTGGGACTCCGAAGCACTCTAGCCAGACTCTTCTAGATTCACTTTTCTCCGATTCATCCCACCTCCATACGTTATGGAAATATTTCAGAAGACTATTCATTTTGAACGTGTATGTTTCTTCAGCATTCAAAAGACTGTCGAATGTCAGCAAAGCCTTATAAGCTCCCAATTCTCGTACCTGAGTGACCTGCGGAAAGTTCTTAGCAACCAAATCCTGTAGAGACCTAAAGTCAATGGCTGTTGTTGTTCCACCGACTAGACTTCTCTGCAACCAGTTCAAATTTTCCTTCACCACAGCCACTTCTAGAGTCTTTGTTACCTCATTCCCATGTTGATCCATGATCTTCTTATCTTTTCCCACATTCTTAGAACTACTAGCTTGGACAGCCGGATTATCCTTATGCTCCCTTTGCGGCTGGCGAACAAATTCTTTTCGAATGATACCTTCTGCCTGTATCTTCTTCGTGTCATTAGCAACCGACATTCTCCTGTATTTTGCTTCTCCAACAAACACAATCTTACCTCTCAGTCTCATACGATTCATCTCTGTTATGGCCTTCAAAGCTCCTCCCCTCGTAGTGTACCGTATGAACGCAAAGATGTACAAACTACCATTCTTTTGCTTCCGAGCTAGGTAAATGTCGTTTATGCGTCCAGTCCAACTGAACAGTTCGAACAGTTCTCTCTTAGAAATGTCCTCTGGAAGGTTATCCAAGAAAATCGAAAAAGACTCCGTCTCCAATCGATGATACTCTTCTCGATTCCAAACTCTAGGATCTTTGAACGGATTCCTAAAACTACCCCTCACTGTGTTTCCCACCCCAACTCTCTCTATTCTCTCTCTCTCTCTCTCATCTCTCTCATCTCTCTCATCTCTATTCCTAAAAATAAATTGTGTCATTTGTTATTATTGATTTTTTAATATATTAAGATTTGTTATACCATTATTAGTTATTTAAAATTTAATGTTAAAATTTATTAAGTATATATTTTTTTAATTTATAAAACTGTAAATCAAATTCAATTCAAACTGTTTGAAATTGGATTGGATTTTTTAAAAAAAAGAAAATTCAATCCAAACTACATCACAAATAAATTAGTATTCGAATCAGATAAATTTTTTATTCAAACCGATCCAAATCGTACTACGAACAATCCGTAATGCAAAAATGAATAGTTTTGATGCAAGGGAAAATAGGTTAAGGCGTAATCAATGCTTTAGGAATCCGAGGCCATTCAATAATACACCACCATAGACTCAAATTTGAAATGAAGGCTTCGCAACATGTCCCAAAAATGAAAAAACCTTAGAACATATCAATATCCAAACAACCTAAAAAATAAAACAAAATAACTCAAACTCCTTTTTAATTCAAAATTCCAAAGCACAAAGAACAAAAAACATGAAAACAAGTCCGAGAATTTTCAAAGAAACAAAAAGGGAAAATTGAACAAAAGAAACAAGACAAACCAGTGCCATCGAAGACAAAGTAAACAGTGGTATCAACTATCAACCCTAGACATAGTTTTGAGACTCAAATAAGTTATATTAAACATATACATTTACATTGACGGAAAAAATTATGCAATATATACATATAATTATTGAGTCTATTATAAAAATAAAAAATAAACCTCAATATTTTCAAATCCATTTTAAGATTTCCTATTTTTTAAGAGGTATTTTAAAATATTTTTATAATTATGAAATGATATCCAAGTTACTTAACATTTTCTATATAACCCCATATTTGACATGTAAATTTGAAATCAAACAAAGTTTTAACATTTCTGTTTCAATTCTCAACCATTTTAATTAGTTGAACCAACGAAACAACGACCATTTTGTTTTATCAAAATAAAAAAATAAATAAAAGATGAAATAAAAGAGAGAAGAAAACACAAAGCTTGGTACCCAAGCATAAGTGTTTATATATGCTGCTCATTCAAGACAAAAGAATTTTAAAAAATTAAGACCATCCTAAATATTTAATTTTAAATTACAAATAATGAAATCTTTTATATTTTTTTAATATCATAAAATTTATATGCAATAAATATGCAACCAACTGCAATTCTACAATAAAAATGGATCTTACCTTAGTCCTTAGACGATATCATGATGAGCAACCAACTGCACTTCTACAGTTTTTTTTGTCCAAATGCGTGACCTGTTCATATGTTCTTGAATTTCTCCATTCGAAACTCTTGTTCTGCAAAAACTCATACATAGATGAAGGATATACAAAGAAGCGTGCTAGATGTTCGTGTATATAAATGTCCTTGATTTTCCTTCTTTTCAATTATCGATATTTTTTAATCTTAACATTTTGTTCGTATATATTTGATAGTATATATATATATATAATATGTCTTTGATTTTTCTTCTTTTCAATTATTGATGTTTTCTAATCTTGACATTTTGTTAGTATAAATTTATAAAAAAAAAATTATTTGTGTATTAAAATTAATTATTATATATTTATATTTATATATAATTTATTTTTTAATATATATTTATATTAATAATTAATTTTAGTATAAAAATAATTGATATATTTGACAAGGAAACACTACTTGCCCGGGGCATCTTTCCCTTGAATATTGTAGCTGACCGATGACGCATCAAAGTCATTTTTTATAATTTTGGTCATGCATATGTCAAAAAGCAAATAGTAAACTATGTGGCCGGCCACTAAACAATACCGTAACTTTTACCAACTTCCAAATAAATAATAAACAAATTTACTAGTTGAGCAAAAATAATTAATAAATAAATGAAGTCGAGGCCTTATTTTTGTCCTATTCCACGGATAGTGGGTTTTATATTTTTGCTTTTATAATGCCCACCATATTAGAAATGACAACATATACTCTATTCGTACATATTTAATCTAATTTAATTCAATTGAATAGATTATTAATCTAATCCGCAGCAGATAAAATTAGATGTGGATAAGATTTTTATGCAGATTGAATAAAATGATAGTTAAGCTTTAATTTTATTTGATTAATTCGTATTTTATATATGTATATGTTATATACTATATGAAAATATATTTTAAATAGATGTTAAATTAAATATTTTTTAATAAATTTTAAAAATTTTTAATTATTACAAAAATTATTAATTAATAATTTAATATATTTTTTTATATATAAAAATAAATTTTATTTTAAATTATTATCAAATTATATAATAATATTGTATTTTTTAATAACCCAAAGATAAAATTAAATTACTCGCAAATTAAAAACATATAAAATTAAAATTGAGATATTATCAACCAACGAATAAAATAGAATTATATTTATAAAAAAAATCTCAATACATAAATAAAAGGGTCGCTCTACAGTACAGATGCAAGTTGGTAAAGATATACAGATATTCTTTTTGGTTCACTATTAGATCGACAGATAGAAATTGGTGTCAGGGCTTGTTTGGGTGATGGTGGCTGTGGCTGAGTCAAGCCTATCCATTGCTAGTGTTAGTTGGTGGATTTTTGGATTGGGTTGTGGCAGCATTGGATTGGATGTTCTAAATAATGAATTGGACCTCAAATGTTTGGATTTTGTTAATAGAAAAAAAAAAAAGAGAAAGCAGCCCATGTTTAGCAATCAGCAGTAATAATGGAGCCTCAAATGGAAATTTATGCTGCCTTCATGTCAATTTATTTTTTTAATACTTTCTAATTCTTTTCATATTTATCTGATTTAGAACCATTTATTTTTATTTCGAGAAATCGAAATGATTTAAAAAGTTCATTTTAAAATAGCAAAATTTATATCACATTTAATTTAAATTGTAAAAAATTTTAAAGATTGAAACACAAGAATAGAAAAATTAATATAAAGTTTATATATAACTTTGCAATGATCTATATTTTTAGATCTACTACATTAAGATATTAAGTTCGTAGACATAATCCTAATATTTGTATGAGATTAATGAGATAGCATAGAAACTTAATTGTGTTAATTTTTTAAAATAGTTTTATTAGTCTTTTATTGAATAAATGACCATTTATATCAATAAAAAATGAAAATATTAACATATATATCCACACTAGATTGAAACTAAACTTGTATCCACGCAAGGTGTTTTTCGTGTGATAAAAGTAGGGGTGGCAAAACGGGTCGAACTCGTCGGGCCGATCCGCTAAACCCGCTAAAAAGGGCGGGTCGGGCTAGGATTTGGAGCCCGCCAAATTAAAAAAATCCGCCAAACCCGCACCGCCAAAATGGCGGGTTTTTGTGGGACGGGACGGGCCGGTCCGTGAGGCCGAAGACTTTTTATTTTTATTTTTTTAATTAAATAATAGAGTGATTACTATTATGAAATTAATAATTATAGAATTTTTAAACACTTTTTTTTCATTTTTTGTTTTTATTGTTCTTTTAGTTATTAACTTTATTTATTTTATTTTACAATTTCGTATATATGCTCAAATTATGTGACTTATTTTTTAAAATAAAGATGATTCTATTGGCAAATATTATTTTAAACAATTTTATTAAAGTTAAAATTAAAAAAAATAATAAAAAAAATTATATTATAATTTAACTATTTTTTATTTGTATTTAATTTTTAAATTATTATTTTTTAGTTAATTTTAATAAATTTTATTTAAAAAAAAAAGTCAAGCGGGCTAGCCCGCCAATCTGCCATAAAGAGAGGCGGGCTAGCATTTTGAACCCATGTTAGTTGGCAGGGCGGACCGGTCCGTCCCGTTTATGGGGCGAGCCGGCCCGCTTTGCCACCCCTAACAAAAGTACCCTACGTGGCACTCCAACCCTCCAAAGACAAGGTACTTTTGTCACACGGAAGGCATCGAGGACAAGTTTAGTTTCGATCTAGTGTGGATACATATGTCAGTGTTTTCATCTTTTATGTGTACAAATGGTCATTTATTCGTCTTTTATTTATGTTCTTTCAAAAATATAACTTTATTATCTTATTACTATTTGTTTCTTAACATTATTATTATTATTATTATTATTATTATTATTATTATTATTATTATGAACAGAACCAGTTTACCAATCAATTTTTTTTATACATTTTACTTCAGTAAAAGTATTTATTCAGCATAAAAATAATTGTCATAAGATCTTTTATTTTTTGAAAATGCTTATTTTGTATTAAATAAATAATATAAAATATATATATATTTTTCAAATATAGAAAAATAAATAAATAAAATAAAAATATTATTTGAATATTCTAAAGAATAAAAAAACAAAAAATTAATCATCTTAAAAAGAAAGACATAAAAAATGTTAAATAGTAATAGTTTCCATTATGTTGTTAAACTTAAACTACTACTCTACTTCCCTTATTTTGTTTCATGCATTATATATACTTTGCTCCTAGGTTCAAATTTTTTATATTCGTCACGGATAGTATATGATCCGATAATATGACATAATATAAAATATAATATTTTTTAAAAAATAATAAAATTATAGATAATTAAAGACATTCAATATAAAATTAAAAACATAATTTTTTAAAAAATTAGTGAAATAAAAATATCTAAAACTTTTTTTTTAACCATTAAAATTTAACTTATCTAATCAATTAAATTGCGTATTAGTTTACTAGAATAAATCAAACAAGAGCCGAAGTATATATGTGATCCTATTCCCCAACAAAC